>NC_081551.1:12135570-12143239 GCF_901000735.1 Corylus avellana | reverse complement strand
GGCTAAAATATGACTATTTTAGCACTTATCAGTATTTCGTCGTCCACTCCTTGCCAAATGGGCAAAATCTGATTGCTCCTCCAATAAAAATCACGTGGAGCCTCAGGTATCTTGAAACCTTCAAGTCTTCTTACCAATGACTAGGAATACTTAAGAGTGTGAGCAAACATTTATCTTGGTTTAGAAGTTGGAGGCATCTCTCAGAAATTTCCTTCTGGAAAAAGATTATTTTATTTCTATTTGATTTTGAAATTATTATTTTTGTGATAGGGATTGAAAGCCAAAGTTATATTTCATACTAAATGCTTCCTTTATCTGTAATTTTAAATTATTTGTTCTTAATTAAACCTTTCAACTGCTTGTTAGGGTCTTTGACCTTGGGCCTTTGCCTGTCTAGTAAGTTTAGGTTATGATCCTATCAAAAAACTGATTTCAAGTCCTGTACTTTGATACGCTTCTCTGTTTATCTTTATTACAAAACAATTGAGATTGCGGTTAGCATTTTGTCCTTGTTCTTACATACAGAGAATGAATATGGATACTAAGAAAGCACATACAGAGATGGAGGGAAGCAATATGCCATCTGGGCGACTAGCATGGTTGTTTCTCAGATATAGGTGACCCTTGGATTATGTGCCAGCAATTTTAATGCTCCTGATACTATGGTAAGAATTTGTTTTCTAACCTGAAGCATTATTTATCTACATTTATTGAAAATAGTGAGTGGAATGCATATCCTAATATCACTAACTATTTCTAACTTGAACCCTTACCGGACTTGTCTTGCCTCTTCTCTCTCTCTTCTCCCCTCTTCTCCCCCCTTCTCCTTTCTATCTCTTCTCCCTACCTTCTCTCTTTTCTCTCTTTCTTGGCTTCCTCTTCTCTGGCCTTCTTCCTTTCTCTTCCCTCTTTCTCGAAGCATTTTTCTTCTCTCTTTGCCCTAATTTCACAGTGTATTGTTGTGATCAGTGTTTGTCCTAGGGTCCCCATCAACTCTCACTCTAAATACTACAGAATGTCAACAGTTTTGATTTGATGACTACCCCCTCTTTTTTCTTCTTTTTCTCATTTACTAAACCAGTTCTCTCTCTATCTCTCTCTCTCTCTCTCTCTATATATATATATCTATCTATCTATCCGTTTACTCAAGACATTCATTTCCTACACAGATGCATAATATCCTTTGACTTGTTTGCGTCTTCTTGTTGACATGTTTGTGCATTCTTATATGAGTTGGAAATTGTTATGGTACTTGATTAGACTTAACCCATGTAGAACACTAAAATCGTAACAATGTATTTGTCTATGGGTGGTACGTTTTCCCTTATAAAGAGCACTCTCTCTAACTTACCTACTTACTTGTCTCTTTTCCCCTTTCCTTTTGGTGTGGCACATTGCACAGAGAAGCTCCATCGCGATTTCTTATGGGGTGGGATCAGTGAAGAATTCAAATATCACCGATTTGCTTAGTCCAAGGTTTGCTTTCCTATTTTTGAGTGAGGTTTGGGAATTCGAAACTTGACGATGTTCAATTGGGCACTTTTAGGGAAGTGGTCATGGCGCTATGTGTGTGTGAGAGAGAGAGTCATAGTAGAAAGTTGTTGTGAAATCTAAATTTGGTAGTGATTCGTGTTGGTGGTGTTCTATTGATCCCCCTGGGCTGCATGAGGTAGGGTTATGGAAGAATATAAGGAGGGGGTGGAGGTTTTTTCATAGCTATACCAGATTTGAGCTAGAAGATGGGTCTAAGATCATATTCTGGGATGATGTGTGGTGAGAAGAGATGACTCTTAAGGAAGCATTCCCAAATTTATATAGCATTGCTCGTGTGAAGGATGATTCTATTATAGTTTATTTGGGATATCTTGGTATTCTTTTTTACTTTGTTGTATTCTCATTGAGTGAGATGGGAAGGGGAAGACAAGCTTTGGTGGACCCCTTCATACAAAGGGATGTTTAATGTTAGGTCCTTTTACATGGTCATTGCTTGTAAAGGCGACGTTCCTTTCCATTGAAAGAGTATTTGGCGGATCAATGTTCCTTTGAGAGTAGCTTTTTTTTGCTTCATCACAGTTGTTGGAAAGATTTGTACAATGGATAATCTTAGAAAGTGAAATGTCATTGTGGTTGATAGGTGTTGCATGTACAAAAAAAATGGGCAGTCCGTGGACCATCTTCTCCATTATGGACGCTCTCAGAGTGCTGTCATGGGGAAGATGGTACCCTTTTGCCTTTTGTGGTGCTTATGGAGTGAAAGAAATTATAGAAATTTCAAGGACCAAGAGAGGACATTGGAGGAGCTCAAGTCCTTTTATTCTCTTTTTACTTGGACATTTGTGTTTTTCGATCTCTTGGTGATTAGTTTTAACGAGTTTCTTTTACTTTTTTCTACTCTTAGTTAGTTGTATCTCTTGTATGCTTGGGTTGCGCTTTGCGCTTTTAATGATATTTCGATTACTTTTATATATATATATTAAAAAATAAAAAAGATATAGGTGGCTGCTTCTTGGAAGTATCTGCTTTTTAGCTTGAGCTTGTATAAAATATTTGATTTTTTTGTGTGGCCTTTGTCAGTTGGTGTAGAACTTGGACAATCATGATTTGAAAGAACTGTTGTCATGAAGTTCGATAGAAAGGAAAATATGTAAGAGCCTACTAAACCATGTGTGATTTCATAGAGTAGTGATTTAGTGGACACCGGCGTGCATGAATAGTACGCACGCCGGTGACATGGCATGTGCCACGTTTGCCCCAAATTAAAACAAAAAAAAATAAAACGAAATCTCAACAACAGGTGCGTCCCCGACCATTTCATCCCCCCACCCCAAAAAATTTCCCCCTCAAACCCATTTTCCCTCCACCCCATTCTCCTTCCACCCAGATTCTCTCTCCACCAGCACCGGCGCCTTGATCCCCACCAAAACTGGCGTTGTCATCTCCTCTCCCCACTGTCGCTGCTGCCGACCGACCCCAAACCCTTTCCTTTCCCCATTTTTCTTCCCCAACCCATTTTCTCCCCCCACGGGCACTGTGCGTCCTCTCCTCTCCCCACCATCACTGCCGCCGACAACCACCTCCACTTCCTTCCATCAGCTTCGGCCGAAACCCACTCCCTCACGAGAGGCAGCTCTTCCCCCACTATCACTACCAAGTGCATGCCCAAACACACTACGAGGTACCTTTTATTTTCCTTTCACTGCAAATCATTTCCGTATGTTGTGGGTTGGTTATTCTGAATGGTTTTGTGGAGGAGCTGTAATTTTGTTTCTAGGGTTCTGGTAAATTTCATTTTTGTGCCTTGGATCTTTCGGTTTTTCCTTGATTTTCTTGTTTGATTTTTCTCGCTAATTTTACCTATGCGCACATTTTTGTTTGATCTTTGGATATTTGGGTTATTTATTGTTTAATCTTTGGCTTTTCCCTTGATTATCTGCTATGGGTCGACCACTCTCTCTGTTAGCCAATTTGTGCCCTCATTTGTTAACGAAAATGCCACCAAATTGCTTGTTTTTTTTTTTTTGTTTTTTGTTTCACACTGGTTGGTTCGGTTTGAATTTGTTTGTTGTAAGGTGTGAGCTAGGTACTTACAAATGGATCAAGGAGCAGAAATCAAATTTGTGTTCTGCCATATTATGTAAATATTGAAGAAACTAAATAATGGAAGCATACAGGCCAATAGATACAACTAAGGTAACAACAACTTTGAACATTTTTTGAGAGAGAATCCCTTTGATAAAATACACAACAACCACCACATGGATAATAATGAAAACCTGCAGATGAAAATTAGCAACAAGAAATCAAGATAGAAAGAAAGAAAAGCAACATGATATAAAATGGACAAGGTCAAAAGTGAAGGAAAACAATCTTGTGGCAAACTGAACAAAATCTGAAAGACTCAATGGACCACATTGAATCAATGTCATCTAACAATTTATCTCAAGTCATATCTCTAATTGATGTATTTCAAACACTTCCTAATTCATGTCCCTTTTTCTTAGTTCTTATAAAACTCTTCCCTGTTTGCAAGACATCTCCATTTGAAGATGTTGTTGGCCTCTAAAATACCGTCATAGAAGTATTTGTCTTGACTTATAACTCTTCGAAGTGGCATGGCCTAGATATGTAGTCTCAATAGTGCCTAAGGGGGCGTTTGGCAACAGCCTTCACCCAGGCCTAAGTACTGTTTTTGTCCTTTTGCCCATATGTTGTTACACTTATGCCCTTATATTGTCTTGTTCCTATATATTTGCAAAACTGAAGGAGCCCCTGCAACACAAGTCGTTTCACCCCAACTCGTTTCACCCCAACACAAGTCCTTATATTTGCAACCCAAGTCGTGCGCAGTGAACAAAACAGAGGCCCTGCTTCTCAAACTCGAAACTCCTCCAGCCCGCTCCCCCTTTCCGTGGCTTCTCCTGAAAGACTGAAGCAGCCATCCCCCCCTGCGAATGTTACCAGCTGTCATTTCACCCCAACGCCTTCCGAAAAATCCAGCCTCTCGTTCCCGTTTCACAGTCGCTTCGGACGTGGGCTCTGTCTCGAGCAGGGGAAAAATCAGTGCCAACAAGGTAAGAGCTCTTTTCCTTCGTTTCTTTTCCTGGGTTTTGATGGATTTCGGTTGGTTTTGGGTTTTGAGGGATTTCCGTCCTCGCCTTGTTATTTTGTTGATTTTGGGTTCCAAAAATTGTTTAGGGTTTTGAGGGATTTCGGTTTAGGGTGCTATATTGTTTGGGTTCCAAAAGGGTTTGGTGTTTCAGATTATATTATCTGACATTCCTTTATCCTTTGTTTGTGGTCTTTGTAAGATTTGTGCTTTGAATCTTAGCTTTTTCAGGCTTTGTGTGATATGAATTGCTGATTTCCTATGTGCTCTAGGAACTTTTCCCAAGTTATTTTTGCCTGAAAGCAGGCTTGAGGATCACTCCATTTTCTTCTGAATAACAAACCTTTTAGTTGTAGTAGTAAATTGTGAGCAACATACATATCCTATCTCTCTTAATAAAGTGCTTCTATTCTACACTATTTGACAAAGCATTATCAAATCTTATCTCTCACTACTAATCTTTGCACGCCCAACTCATTGTTGAAAGTGGTTGGTCCACTCAATAATATAATTTAACAAGCTATAAATAAATAATTACCACCCTTCTTGTAGGGAGAACAGTAAAAAGAAGAGGCAATTTTCTTGTACAAAGCCTTAAGCTTTGTCCAAAACAAAGACCATGATGAAATTTCAATCACAAATAGTTGATTATATAAATATATATAGATAGATAGAGAGAGAGATAATACTCTAGGAAATCAATTCTTGCATCTTTGAGGGGGAACATTTGTTCAACAAAAAGAGATAAAAGAAGAAGTAATCCTGGTTTAATAGGACTAAACACCACGCATGAATCTTGTATTATTGAAGCAAGCCAAAAAACCAAAAGAAGATGTAACTATTGCCGATCAAAAACCAAAAGAATCCAAAACAGAACTCAAAACAAAAACACAAGCCCTAAATCTTTTCAATCTCCCAATCGTTCCACAACCCCCTATCCAAACACAACAACCAAAAAGTACTCTAACCCTAATTTGATTAATTTAATATTGAATTACAAAATAATAAATTCTTAAAAAAATTATACTTCCTTCTTTTTTACTAGCAAAATTCCTTCCAAAATAGTAATTGGCAAGAGAAAATAATACTAGATTAAAAAAAAGGAGACATGCTACATGTGGTCTCTTGTACACATCTCCCCCTCTTTCTTTTTTTTGGAAATAAATCATTTGTGAAATTTATACGTAGGGAGGAAACTGTAAAGTTAATTTTAAAGGAGCCAAACTCTAGTAAAAAATTTTGAAGGGCCAAATAAGAAAGAAGAAGACCTAAAATGTGTTTTTTTAGAAAGTTTGTTATGATGGCATAAATATCTTACATATTGTAGAAATCATTTGATCTTGTGCTCATGATATAAGAAGGAAGAATTGCTTTTCCATGTACCAAAGTTTCCTTTATTCCAAGAAAAGTTATATCCTTATAATAGGTGCTTCTTTTCTTGTTTTTCCTATCTATCTTCTTTTTAGAATATTATCCGATGCCAAAGTTTCAATCAGGGCCTCACTCTAAGCACGTAATTGCATATTTAGACCTATTATGTTGAAGAGTGTGCTAATATAAGCATTACTTATAGGCAATAGTTCTCATGCTTCATCTTGATATGAAACACCAAACCCTTGTTCCTCCTCTTTGTCCGCAACTTCTAGAGGCTAAAGGCTGATATAACTGTTGCTTTCTTCTACTGTTCTATGCCTCCCTTTCACAATATGACAGGGTTGATTATGTCTGCAATTAGTGATGCGTCGAGCGGCCGTCCATTATGTCGCTGTGGAGTTGTTGCATTCGTTAGGTATTCCTGGACAAATGATAATTATAGTAGAAAGTGGTATGGGTGCGAAAAGTATAAGGTATTGTATGATATTTACCTTCCATGTTTGCAATTTTTGACCATTGGCCATTTGGTTTAAGGTATATTTTTGACTTTTCTTCCAAATTTTGTATGTTGTAGCAAGTTGGTGATTGTGGCTTCTTTCTTTGGGATGACAACGAGATGACAGCTTACGAAAAAAAAAATTATGCAACGCTTGAAGGACATAGAAGATCAAACCCGGGTAGACATTGGTAGACTTGAAAAATTGTTGGCTACCGAACAGGCACTGTATAGAGCACTTGTAGAAAACATGTTTCAGTCTAGGGATGAGATGTGGAAATCTATGGTAGCGAATAACCAGTCTAGAGATGTCAAGTTTCAGTTAAAGCAAATGACGTATCAAGCAGTGTTGGCTTTGCTTTTCTTGCTGGTGTTCCTTTATGTTGGCGGTTACAACACAGCTAGTAGTAACAAGTTGTTGTTAAAATGAACTATGTCCCTCTAAATTGTAGATACTTAACCGTTGTAATTTATATTAGCTTGTGTTTTGTATTAATTGTGTTACTCTTTTTACGCAATCATTATAATTTACTAGCCGCTTGTTCTTCATATACAACGTATGGACCTTATTTGTGCAGAGTTGGGACATATACTTTTTTTTTTCAGTGAAATTCCAATATTAACATAAAACACTTTTTAATTTTAATTTAGATAATTTATAGTTTATTTAAGGGGAAAGTCCACAAAACTCCTTCAAACTACCACTCAATTGACAATGTCCCCCCCAAACTTTCAATTGTGACAATGTCTCCCCCAAACTACCGAAAATTGTCAATGTTCCCCCAATGACGAAATTACCATTAGTAAAATATAAACAAAAATACTAAAACTTCTAGAAATAACATAAAACTAACTAAAAAAAAAAAAAAAAAAAATCCAAACTTGGCCAATGTTTTCTTTTTTAACATCAACTTTTATAAGAAAAAAATTTTAAAAAAAGTTCGGATTTTTTTTTAATATAAAAATTGAAAATTTTCGTTTTTCTATTTTATTTTTGTTTTATAATTTTATTTAAATAAAAATTTACATTTAAAAAAAATAAAATTTTCGCTTAATAAAAAGAAATTTTTTGTTGTTTTTTTTTTTAACTAAATTAAAAAAATAGTTTTTTAAAAAAATAAAAATTTCCGTTTTTAAAAAATAAAAATAAAAATTTTTGTTTTAAAATTTTTTTAAAAAATTGTTTTTTTTTT
>NC_081551.1:12114808-12135470 GCF_901000735.1 Corylus avellana | reverse complement strand
TCATTGAATGGACCAAGAGGTGCCTGCTGAAGGAGAGTGTCACCAAGTCTCTTCCTGACCAGAAGAAGGTTTACAAGCTTGTCGTGGAGTGGTTTGGACTAGAGTAATGGTGACCTGTAGGCTGTAGCTCAACCAGCCAGAATTGCTATTTTTTTTTTTTTTTTTAATTTTAATGGTCGTGATGTTTGTCCTTGGAACTTGTTGTATTGTTTGGCGTGTCCTGAGCACTATGCCAGAACTCAGAAGAGCACGTTTTATATTATGTCTCTTATCGTTGAGTATGTCGTTGTGTCTACTAAATGTTTTGAAATTTCTACCATAAGAATAAGAAAGACACCTTGTTGTGTCTGTTCAATGTTTGATGAAATTGTTCCTTTCTACTACAGGATTAATAAAGACACTTTGTTCTCAAGTTCTTTCAGCATGTCCGAAATAATATCTTAGGGCAATTCTTGATTGCAGCTCTAAGCAAAATACGAGCTTAAAATTGATCAAGTTAAAAGTTCAGGGGCCAGATTTGAAAATTGTAGTTGTTGTACCAAACAATATTTTAAAACCAGAAGTTCAAAGGCAATTAACAAACGGCATTTACTTTCAGTAGGTATATTTGGGGAAGGGTCCAAGTTAATTCATTGCACCAAACTAGAAGCTTATTGAAATTTAAACTCATAAAATGTATTAAAAGGAAAAGATGTTGACATTGACGTAAAAACTCTTTACTTTCACAGCAATTGCTATGTCTTTTAATAGTAGTACAATTTATAAAACTATTAGAAATAAATAAATATGGTATAAAAAGTAAAGTATAGGCCCAATGTACATTTCCATCAATCATAAGCATTGGTACTTCGGAAAACAATGCAATACTAAGATTGGAAAAAAAAAAAAAAAAAAGAAAAAAAAAGCTAGAGCAAACAATTTTCATATTCGGCGAAAAACTCAAACCGAAAATTATGATCAAGGATTACTCTATCAACCCGCCATCTACTAATTCGGGGATCCCTCTTGAAACTTTATTCAAACGAACTTCTTGTTGTTTCATACATGATTAAAAAGCTATTTTATTCAAGCATAGAAACTACATATCATATGAAGATGGCATAGGGATAAGCCGGATGAACCACACCAGCAATTCGGCGAATGATAGGTACCTCCAACCTAGGCAGAGTTAGTGAGCCATGTAATATGTGACCATTTTGTTCGGTTCTAGGGCAGGGGGGAGGGGATCTAGTTTATAATAATTTGCAATCAATATCCATTTGTGTATAATAATAATATAGCAGTTTACTAAATAACATTACTCATATTTAATAATATTATAATTTACACACATTTTCACAATACCCTATAAACATAGGAAACTTACAGATAATCCAAAAGTAGGTTAAATGCAAATTCATGTAGCATTAGCGAATGTGTAGTGTTGATGCAGTTTTCGGTATGATGAATTTGAGAGAATCCAAGTCTCCGAGCTATGCCTTTCGTTGTTCACTTTTCTGTAAACCTGTAACACCAAAGCACTTGTTAAGAAGATGTGCCGGATGTTGGCCGGCCGTTCCTCCTCCGATGCTTAAGTTAGTATGTATATCAGTTTAGGATGCATATTCGTGGTCCCTCATACCTTCGGGGTGAGGCCTTTTATAGCTGGGCATGCGGAGGTGGTCATGATGGCTGGGCGAAGGATCCAGGAGTTGGGCGTAATGGCTGGAAGAGTTAATATTTATGTCTCATTTCTTTATGACCGATAAGAGGCCGTTACATACGTTGACAAGATTCCGAGGATGGCATGTATTTGTGAGGCGTCTTTAAGAGTAGGCTCGTAATTGTCCTAGTAATCTTGCTATGTGTGAGCTCTCTATGTAGCCGAGCCTTGCTCCTAATATGATAGATGCATCTGGATACTAAGTGCGGGAGGTTCATTGTGGCCCCATACCTGGACTTTTGCCGTCCTAGAATTTACTATTTCATAGGGAAGATTCATTTAGCATGATGACTCTGCTATGTATGTATTTGACCAATTCATGCGAGTGCAAAATGCAGGTGTATGGTGTTGCAAGGAAGTTATGGGACACAAAAGGAGAAGAGCAGGAGGCAACAAAGAAGGAGTTCTTGGAAATATATAAGACATTGGGGGGAGAGCTTGGTGAGAAGCCTTACTTTGGGGGTGAAACGTTTGGGTTGGTCGACATTGCCCTCATCACATTCTACAGCTGGTTCTATGTGTACGAGACATTTAGGAAATTGAGCATGGAGGCACCGAGGCAGAGTGCCCCAAGATTATTGCTTGGGCAAAGAGGTGCATGCAGAAGGAGAGTGTTGCCAAGTCTCTTCCTGACCAGAAGAAGCTTTATGAGTTTGTCTTGAAGTCGTTTGGACTGGAGTAATTGTGACCTATAGTTCAGCCGGCCAGAATTACATTTGCATTTTATTCTTTTTTTGGTTGTCATGTACTTTGAACTTTTGGATTTTTTGGTGTGTTCATCTTATCATTGACTACGTCGTTGTGTCGGCGAAATGTTAGATGAAATTGTGGCCGTCTACCGTATATAGGAATAAGAAAGACACTTTGTTGTGTTTGTGAAATGTTAGATGAAAATGAAATTGTGCCTCTCTACTAGAGGAATGATATATATATATATATATATATATATATATATACTGAATCCTGTTGGGGTGGCTAAACCAATCATAATGACTCAAATGAGTGATTAAGCCACTCCTTAGCGATGGTCAAACCACTCTCAATGGTCAAAAGGGGTAGTCAAATCCTAACATAACATTTGCATGTAATTGAACCATTTCTAATATCCAAGGGGACTGAGTAAACCACCCCAACTTGCCTTGCATGCATGGTAGATGGTAGAACCACCCTTGTGATAAAAATGGTCGGTTCGGCCACCTCAACTTGGTCTTTGGGAGTGGTTGAACCATCTCAGTTGCCAAAATGTGGTTCAATCACTCTCAATGTAACACCTCCCCATAATTATATACATTTTGTAATTATTTGAGCTACATCACTCCAATAATAATTGGTAGCAGAAAATGTTATACTTTTAAGAAATGCCATTATGCATTTTCAAGTGTCTATCTCTTAAAATTTTTGTTTATGTGGCACATTCACATCTATTTGTTTTCTTAAAATAAAAATAAAAACAAAAAACAAAAGAACAATTAAGAGAATGCTAAGAGATAGACACTTGAAAATGCTAAGTAGCGTTTCTCTATATTTTATATTTATTTTTTTCTGCAATCATAACGTCACATATATAGACAATTTTCACCAAAGCTTTAAAACATATATCTATAGGTACATAATTACACCAATCATTCATTCGACTTACAACTTTAATTAAACGTCATAATCCTTTTAATAACAATATTGGTGAAGAAGTTTAAAATTGGTCAATATAGTACATAGTTGGTTATTAAACAATATTTTAAAACCAGAAGTTCATTTGTTCTAGGGTCCGAGTTCAGTTAATTGCCCCAAACTGCAAGTTTTATGCATAAAACTATACAAATTCCTCTATAAGTTTACATACCGTTCGAGCAAGTTCTTTAGCAAAAATGTGGACACTCTTATTGAAATGTAAAAGCATAAAATGAATTAAAAGGAAATAAAAGATACTGATGAATGATTCTATGTAATTCAACTTAATATGAGACAAGTTTGGTGGGTTAAAGGCATATAAACTTGTTTACGGCTGAAGCCATAAATTGTAATATGAGTGTGGAATATATTTTCAACCATAGAGAATTAATGTCATTCGCTTTCAATATAGTGAAATGAAGTCACTTCTAATATACGCTCGGGGCTGGGCTGACAAATTTGACGAAAAAGGTGATAATGGGAGGGAAGGAGAGGAGGAGAGAGAAGAGAGTAAGAAAACATTAAACAAATGATCTAGTGTTTTATTTGCTATCCATTTTAGCTCCTCTAAAGCAAAACTAGTGGAGACAAAATTTTATCTTATAATAACTAAATCTAACTATTAGGAGTCTTTTAGCTAATAAGATGTTCTAACAAGTCATGTCACCGTTCACTAGATGGTAAACATCTTTTTTCCTATTTGCCAAATAATAATAATAATAATAATAAAAAGCAATCAAATTTAAACCCCACGTGTTTTTCCTTCTTGCCAAAATAAATAAAAAAAATATTAAAAAAAAAATTAAAAGAAAAAGAAAAGGCAATCAAACCCCACACAACACTTGCTATGAAAATGTTACAATTTTCATAGTTTGGGCAATTTTCAAATTATTGCTGGGGAGCCTGATCCGTAATGAAAGGATTAGGATCCCCTCTCGTTATTGGGAGAATATGAGAGTTATATTTTCAATTTGGGCTGTCCATTTTTATCCCACGGTCTACAGCATGCCACGTGTCCCATTATAATAAAATACTAAAATATTATTTAAATTTTAAAAAGAAAATCAAAATAGAAATAATAAAAAATTAAAATCAAATAAAAAAAAGTTTAAATAAAATAATTAAAAAGGCCACCCCTTGGGGTTTCTTGAGTGCAAATTCAATGTGGTTGTTTTTATTTTAGGATTTTGATCTTGGACCCTAACTCCCTTAGATTCATCTAAGGGCTGAGATTAACGATTAGACAATCATCAATTTCTCTCCAATCGAGGGAACCGGATCCGAAGATGTCGCCATTTTCAATTTTCATCGTTCAGAATTCTGACGACTTTCTCATAAATCTTTGGCTGCTCCATCCATCCCACTTTTCTTTGCTTTCAATCTTTTTCAGGTGTGTGAGAAATGACGGACGAGGTTGTTCTGTTGGATTTCTGGCCCAGCATGTTTGGGATGAGGGTGAGGGTCGCGCTGGCTGAGAAGGGGATCGACTACCAGTACAAGGAGCAGGACCTGAAGAACAAGAACGAGCTGCTTCTCAAGATGAACCCGGTTCACAAGAAGATCCCGGTTCTCATCCACAACGGTAAACCGGTCTGTGAATCCCTCGTCATCGTTCAGTACATTGACGAGGTCTGGAACGACAGGTCTCCGTTGCTGCCATCTGATCCTTACCAGAGAGCTAAAGCCAGGTTCTGGGCTGATTTCGTTGATCAGAAGGCGGTAAGTGTCTACAATTTCTTTTATTTTCCTTTTCAAACTACAATCCAACTTACAATGTCTTTTCAAATTTCCACTTGAGACTTCTCATAAACTACTAAAAATTTGATAATATTCTTGAAAGGCAGCAAAATGACAAATAGAACTAAGCCTTCCTGCAAACGCGAGTCTTTTTGTAAATCCACGAATCAATCCTTCCTGTGATTTTACTTAATTAAGAAATTTTAAAAAAATTCTGATATTTGAATAATTAGATTATCTATTAGAATTTACTAGATTCATGCGACTGCCAAAATGCAGGTGTATGCTGTTGGAAAGAAGTTGTTTTCCACAAAAGGAGAAGAGCAGGAGGCAGCAAAGAAGGAATTCTTGGAAATATATAAGACATTGGAGAGAGAGCTTGGTGACAAGCCTTACTTTGGGGGTGAAACATTTGGGTTTGTCGACATTGCTCTCATCACATTCTACAGCTGGTTCTATGTGTATGAGACTTTTGGAAAATTCAGCATGGAGACAGAGTGCCCCAAGATCATTGCATGGGCTAAGAGGTGCCTGCAGAAGGAGAGTGTCGCCAAGTCTCTTCCTGACCAGAAGAAGGTTTATGAGCTTGCCTTGGAATTGTTTGGACTAAAGTAATGGTAGTCATGTTTGTCGTTTGAAGTTGTTGGATTGTGTTATTATCGTGCACAATGATGAATAATATGGAATTGAAAAGCATGTTTTATATCGTATGGTGTGTGTCCTAAGCGATATCTCAGAAGAGCATGTTTTATATTAAACGTTTGATGAAATTGTGCCTTTCTAGTTTCTACTATAGCTTTAATATGACCATTTTTATTTAATTAAACAATTAAGAACATCACAACACAAGTCATGGACTTGTGTACGGTTGAAGTTATCCATTGTAGTAGTGTGGATTATATAATTCCTAATCATGGAGAATTGATGCCATTCACTTCAAATATAGTGAAATTAAGTCACTTCTAATATGCACTCGGTGGAAGAACATATGGTAAAGAATGTGGTCAAATAAGGTAGTGACAAAATGTGCAAACATACAAACCAGTCACAATCTGACACTGATATGCTAGATTAACGTATGAGAGTTGGCATAAAAGAATTATTGCACTACAAAAAAAAAGGGGTTTTCTGACGTGTGCTACAGTGTAATTTTTTTGCCACCTCAGCAATTTTCTGTCGTGTTATATATAAAACGTCAGAAAAATTTTTCCTGACGTGTGAATAGTAACACGTCAGAATTTTCTGACGTGTCTGTTCAGAAACGTCAGAAAATTCTGACGTTTTAAATGTTGGAGCGTCAGAAAAATATTACAAATTTGAAAAATTTAAAAATGATATAATTTCTGACGTTGCAAAATTTGCCACGTCAGAATGCTATATATAATCAGATATGTATATTTATAAATATAAACTAATATATATATTTTTATATTTATTTTTTACGGCCTCTTGGGGTGTCCATGGCATGAAATTTCGAAGCGTCGCGACACAAGCTGGCGTGAGAGAAAATTCTTATATATATTTATATATATATAAAATATAAAATTATATGCATATATATATTTATATATCAAATTATATTTATATAATATATATATATATATATGTAATATATATATAAATATATATATATATAATTTTCTGACGTGCCAGGTGTCGCACGTCAGAAAATTTCTGACGTGCGACACCTGGCACGTCAGGAAATTACCTCGATTGGCCCCCTTTGGGCGGGATTTTGAACTTCTTTCCCTCTTTTTATTTCCCCCCTCAACTTTTTCCCACTTATTATTTTTTATCTCTTCATTTTTTTTTCCCAACACATTCGATCTCTCTCCTGTCTCAATCTCCCTGCAACACTTTTTTTTTTCCCAGCTGCTTCTCGATCTGCAGTCTGCACGGCACCTCTGGAGGATGAAGAGAAACAAAAGGTGAAGGGGAAAAATTGAGAAGCATGCAGCAGATCGAAGAAAAAGAAAAGGAGAAGAGAAGAAGAAGAAAAAAAAAGAAAAAAAAAAAAAGGAGAAGAGAAGAAGAAGAAGAAGAAGAAGAGGAGAAGATCGATTTTGAAGATTTTCTGGGTTTTTCAGATTGATTTTTTGAAGAGAGAGAGAGAAAAATGAGAGCTGGAGAAAATTTTCTTCAGATCACCATGGGAGCTGGGTTTTTCAGAGAAAAATGAGAGAAAAATGAGAGCTGGGTTTTTCAGAGAAAAATGAGAGCTGGGTTTTTCAGATCACCATGGTGCAGTGGT
This sequence comes from Corylus avellana, assembly GCF_901000735.1. Lineage (NCBI taxonomy): Eukaryota > Viridiplantae > Streptophyta > Magnoliopsida > Fagales > Betulaceae > Corylus > Corylus avellana. The sequence goes on along the minus strand of NC_081551.1, from coordinate 12,128,112 downwards.
GCAGATCTGCACGTACGGCAGCGTGAGGGAGCTGCCGTGCGTGCAGAGGAATTCAAAAGAAAAAAAAAAAAAAATTTAATTAATTAATAATTAAAAATTCCAGAAAAAAAAATTAAAAAAAAAATAATTAATTTTTATTTAATTTTTTAATTTTCTGACGTGTGTCAGAACTACCACGTCAGAAAATTTTCTGACGTGGCATAAATGACACGTCAGAAAATTTTCTGACGTGTTACCCACTCACACGTCAGGAAATTTTCTGACGTGGCATTTTTGACACGTCAGAAAATTTTTGACGTGTCGAAAATGCAACGTCAGAAAAAATTTACTGACGTGTTAGTGGGTAACACGTCAGAATTTTCTGACGTGTTGCCTAGTCACACGTCAGGAAATTTTTTTTCCTGACACCTACGTTTCTGACACTTGACACGCGTCAGAAACGACCCGTCAGAAAAATTTTCTGACGTGTCGGACACTAGAACACGTCAGGAAACTCATGTCAGGAAAAAATGGTTTTTTTGTAGTGAGTGTAGATTTAAGTTCTTATATTTCCAGTTTTAGCTTAGAAAGTAGAATGGTTCTTGTTTGAACACTTTATGTTGTTGAGCAAATTAGCAAAGTCTTTGCGAATGGACATGAGGGATGGCATTCTTCTACGTTAAAAAGCAATACGTTTTAGTGTAAATTTGTGTTTTTTCTAGTTTTAGTTTTAGCCTAGAAATTAAAATGATTCTTATTTGAATGTATTACTCCAACTAGTTTTCGAAGGATTAGTTTTGTTTACTACGTATTAGAAATTAAAAATAATTTTTTAGGTTTGCAGAAAAATAAAAATAATAATAATGGGTTTTTTTTTTTTTTTTTGAAAACTCATTTCATTCTTCAATGAATAGCTATTTCCCTCATTTTGAAGAGAAATAAATATTCTTCTTTGTATGAATAGTTTGGCAACCATTTTTTTTCCAACTTTTCTTTATTTATTTTTATTTTTTATTTTTTATTGATTTGACACCACTTTACTCAACTTAACTCAAAAATTTTCAACCCAACTAATACAAATCATTAATATATATATATATATAGGGGTAATGGCCCAACCATCCTTAAGAGTCTGGAGGTGGCCGATCCGCCTCCACCCCTAGACACCTGGGGGTGGCTAATCCACCCCTTGGGCGGTGGTTCAAAACCACCCCGATTTTTTTTTTTTTTTTTTGTAATGTTTTCTTTTTCTTTTTCATTATATTTTTTTATAATTATATTTTATATTCTTTGAACCATCCAAACATAATCGCAACTCGTTTTTCTCCTCGATCTTCACTATTTTGAGTTGATACAAAAAAATCAACATCCAAACAAGCCTAATTTGTCTTTGCTACAATTTCTCTCGGCCAAAATCATCGTTTGGCAAATTGATTTATGTTTTTGTTTCTAAAATCTATTTTCGAGATCAAAACAAAAACAATTTTCTATTTTTTTTTTCGCTAAAAAAATGTTTGGCAAACTGTTTCTGAGAACAAAAAAAAAAAAAAAAGGTTTGTTGTTTTTCCGCTAAAAAAGCATTTCTAAGAACGTTTTTTGAAAATTTGCAACAATCCCATTTCACCAATACCAAAAAATATGCTGAATCTGAGACCCAAAATTAATCAAAATGGTATGTGAGAAAGAAAAATTACTATGGAAGGAAGCAAGTAGAGTATTAAATGAACATAACTACTCATGATTATACTTGGGCTCGGCTCGATTGTTGAACGAGATGTTCGTTAACACCAAACTAAGCTCAATCAAATAATACAAACTCGTATGAACTCACCTCAACTCGTATATATATATATATCTACAAAGCGAACATTCCTGAATGGATCCAGAATAGAGAAGTGCTGGATATCTATTAGTGTGCTTCAGGTAAAAAAAACTGAACAATGAAAAGACATCCATGTTCTTCAGCTGCAACACCAATCGGGAAACCAAGGCTCATATCATGTCGATGGTTGGAGTGAGCGTCTCACAGTGCTATGAGAAATATTTGGGATTGCCAGCACTAGTAGGGCGTTCCAAGGTTAGCACCTTCACAGGAATTAAAGGAAAAATATGGGAAAGAATCAACGGAAGGAAGAAAAAAATTTTGTCACAAGCAGGGAGGGAGATCCTGTTGAAAGCAGTCATCCAGGCCATTCCTACGTATACCATGAGTGTGTTCCAACTACCTAAGACTTTGTGCAAAGATATTAATTCTATGATGAGTCGGTTTTGGTGGGAGTCGAAGGAGAACGAGACAAAGACAGCCTAGATGAGTTGGGATCGTATGGGGACGTCAAAAATAAAGGCAGTTTGGGTTTTAGGGACCTGAAAAATTTCAACATGGCTTTGCTTGCTAAACAAGGGTGGAGGCTAACAAATCAGCCAAACTTTATTGGCAAGAATTTATAGAGAGATATATTACCCGAATGACAATTTTCTCGAATTGCCGTTGGGTAGACTTCCCTCATATGCATGGCGAAGTATTTGGAACTCCCAGAAACTCTTGAGGGAAGGCTTAATTTGGTGGGTGGGAAATGGTAGATCCATCAAAATTTTGGAGGACCGTTGGGTGGATAGGCCAACAACTTACTCCATCCAAACTCCGGTGAACGGTCTAGACAATGAGGCTAAAGTGAGTGAGTTAATTGATGGGAATACCAAATGGTGGAATACTAATTTAGTAAGGGAGATCTTTGACGAAAAGGAAGCAGGGAAGATATGTAGTATGGCGATCTGTCCAAATTCACAAAGTGCAAGCTTGTGTGGGTAGGAACCAAGAATAGAGAATATTCAGTCCGCAGTGCTTACCACCTCGCAAGAGAGAACCATTTAATGGTGGAGGGGAGCTCCTCAAACTCCACACAGTTAACCAACCTTTGGTGAATTGTATGGAATTTCCGGGGACCAAGAGCCATCAAGATGTTCATTTGGAGGGCATGCAACAACAGGATGTTCCAAAAATGCACAAGCGATGAGGAAGCTTTCTTGCAGATTTTTGATAAGCTGTGCGGGAGATTGGATGATAGTGATCTAAAGAGATTTGCATTTGTACCTCGCCAAATTTGGTTTAGAAGGAATAAAGCCATCTTTGGGGGAGAGTTTCTTTCACCGGCTGAGGTAAACCATATAGCTTCTACCCAAATAGAAACCTTTATGCTTATTGAGCAAGCCCAAAGGAGGGATGTGCCGGATAGTGGAGCTCACGCAGTGGTGATAGGATGGAAGAAACCACCAGATGGAGTGACGAAGATTAATTGGGATGCCTCAATCGACAAATCTGGGAGGGGGGGAGGAGAGAGAGAGAGAATGGGCGTGGGAGTAGTAGCGTGGGATCACCTTGGCGAGGTAGTAGGAGCGTTGCGCACGACAAGACCTTTTATCACTTAATCGACGACGACCGAAGCTGTAGAGGCATGGCAAACAGCTGTGTTCGGTCGAAGGCTTGGACTCTCAAAGGTTATAGTTGAAGGTGATTCGCTAGAGGTCGTTCAAGCTTTGCGGAAAGAAGATAGCTGCTAGAACAAATATGAGATGTTGATCAATGATGCAAAGTCCTTCATTCATAGTTTTCTAAGCTGGGAGATTAGCCATGTAAATAGGGGTGCTAACACAGTAGCTCATACCTTGGCAAAACATGCATTGCTGTTAGGGGAGGAAAAAAGACAAAGGGGTTGTAACGCCCCGATATTTGAACTAGCAAATATCGAAGTCGTGACGCTGCAACTTTAGAAAATACAATCTTACAGCAGAGTATGTATATTTTTTTCTTTTTCTATGACCTAGGAATAACTTACACAACACAGTTGAGCTGACTGAAATACCTCGAGGTGATATATTATTAAATAAAATAGAAACATAGTTTTCATTACAACATATGTACACACTAGGTGTACCAAATATATGCCACAGACGGCACCTAAATTAACATAGTAATATCTATTAAGTTTACACACATCACCATACATAATAAAAGCGATTAACATAAATGAGACTTGCTCCATAGAGTAAGCATAAATCCTGCAGCAGATGGTCTATCAACCATCAAAACTAGTAAAAGGACCATCGTCCTCACTTTCTATCCCTGCATCAAGATCTATGTAAAGATGACGTTATCATATTTACATAGGCAAACAAGTGAGTAATCTATTTTCCTAGATATAAAGACTAAAAGACTAGTTTGAACAAATAAGATTAAAGACTAAAATATATAATAATGAATGAGTTGTGAATGCAGCGTAATGACAGATTAGTTTGTGTTTTATGATAATCTTTCTTCAGACCTCTTCTCATGAGCTCTCAGCCCGCTTACGTCCGTTATGTCCCTCACACTTTAGAGGTTTACCTGTTTGGTGCTGGCAACTACACCGCCCCAGCTTAGTTATATATTAGGCCTGTTGGACGGTTATATACTCCCATCCACTGAGATACCGACAGTTCCTCGCGGCAATCCACCCAGCTTGTTCTTAAGGTGGCTATCTTATCAGCCCATTTTATTAGACACATTATGTAGCAGTTGTATTACAAAATTATATCAATAAGACAAAATAAGAATTCCTATAACAATAAAACAAATCTAGTACTCAGTAAGTATATTCATACTTACACTCCTTAGTGTAGTATTCTGCTCCACTTCTGCATATAATACATACATACAAACAATACTTAGTTCATTCTCCAATAATATCATTGTTTAAAGACCCTCATTTTTTTATATTTATTTATTATCCGTCACTTCATCTTTACTTACTCATTTTATTATATTAATCTAAGATAGTTACTTATAACTAGCTTTATGCCTGAATTCATTTTTGGTGACGAGGCTAATGGCCAGTATCACTAAATACAAACTAGTATTATAAATAATATATATAAAACATGACTCATATTTTGGAGATGAGACCAATGGTCCGTACCTACCAAAGTATGAATCAATATTTAAATGACAATAAAAGAAATGACTGAATGTAAATACTAAATTCATATTCTGGGGATGACCGCCAAAAATATGAATTAAAATTTAAATGACATAAAAGAAATAACTGAATGTAAATAATGCATATTTCGGGGATGAGATCAAATGGTCCTTACCGCCAGAAATATGAACAGAAATTTAAATGACATAAAAGAAATAACTGAATGTAAATAATGCATATTTCGGGGATGAGATCAAATGGTCCTTACCGCCAGAAATATGAACATAAATTTAAATGACATAAAATAAATGATTGAATGTAAATACTGTAAAGTAAATAATATATAGATAATATTATAAGTCCTTAATTGATTTTGTCCACTAACTCTTTATTATTAATTCACTTGTATCCATTACTTTATTTTACATTATACGCTTATTGGTCTTTAAACAATTAAATGAGAACAAGTGATAAAAGCAATAAATCATGATATTTATACAAGAAACACTTACCCAAAAATCCTTAGAAGAAAAACTTCACCAAATCTTCTCTAGGTAGCTAGTTTAGAAAAACATTTGAATACTACAAGAAAGATTTTAGGCTATATGGTTTTTGACTAGAACTAAGAAATAAAATGAAAGGAGGAGCAAACAATTTTACTTGTTCTAAGATTGTAAAAACTTAAGTGAAAGTGAATTTAGCTAAGGCCCTATTTATAAGAGAATGAATGGTTATGATTTATTTTTACACATTTGATCTAAGGGTTGAGATGTATTTAACCAAAAGAATGAACCTAGTCCATATTTAATGTTCTATACCAAATAGTATTTTCGTCCAAAATGAGGGTAGTGTATTCCGATCCATTTTTCAATGTCCAAACGTACTCTGATTGACATGAAATTTTGAGAGTAGATAGAGGGCTCCGAGACAAACATTTTATATTTTTGGTTCGACTTCATCCGAGTTCGTTTAAGTCTATTTTTGGCCTATACAAAGTTTCCAATTCAACTTAGGCTTTAACTATTTGCATTCCCACTTGGCTACTTGTCTTATTAAATCATTATAATCATGATATTTACTATAACCATCGTTACTAGAAGACTTTAAGCTTTCAACAAAGGTGGCTAGCCTTGGTATCTTTCTTTAGCTGTTTTAATCTCATTTAGACAGTATGAAAATTAAGACACTGCTTTTTAGGCTAAAAAACTGAAAAGCTTCAAATTAATTTATGACTTCGCTAAACACCAATATAAATAATTTATTCACTAGATTGGATTTGATTATGCCCATAAACATATTAGTGAAGCTAAATTTTTAGAATTGAAGTAATATACATAAGAGGTCAAAAATCAATGTAATATACCTTTAACACTAAATAGTTATTTAATATCATTAATCCACATATCATTGTTCTAATTTATCGATTATATTTTTAATCTATTTAATATTATTTAAATAAGAGTTTTAAAATCTAGGTCGTTATAGGGGTAACATCTGTTGGTATCCAGGATATTGTGTTTTTTGAGAAAATTTTCCCATAGTAATAATACAATGAGATAATACCATTTAAAAAAAAAAAAAAAAAAGAGAAAAGTATATGTTATAAATTAAAAATATGTTAAAAAAGGTATGTTATGTGTTATATGTTATAAGTTACAAATATATGTTGTAATTAGGGGTGTCAAAAAATACAAGGAAACTAGAAACCGATTGGAAAAAATCGGTAACCAGGTACCCGATTTCGATTTCCGTTTTTAGCATCCGGTTATAACCGGGTACCAATATATATATATAATAATATTATATGTTAGGTGGTCTTGGGCCTATCTCAACCCCAAAAGTTAGCTCAAGAGGTGAGGCTTTCCCTCACACTTATAAAGTGACCACCAGCCTCTTCCACAACCGATGTGGGATAACCCCAACAATCTCCCCCTCACACATCGGGCCCTGGGTCAGAGCAGCGACAACCTGTTTCTTCTGTGGACTGTTGGGCTGAGACTTATTGATAAACCTGGGCTCTGATACCAGTGTTGGGTGGTCTTGGGCCTATCTCAACCCCAAAAGCTAGTTCAAGAGGTAAGACTTTCCCTCACACTTCTAAAGTAACCACCAGCTCCTTCCACAACCGATGTGGGATAACCCCAACAATCTCCCCCTCACACATCGGTCCCTGGGTCAGAGCAGCGACAACCCGTTTCTTCCGTGGACTGTTGGGCTGAGACTTATTAGTAAACCTAGGCTCTGATACTAGTGTTGGGTGGTCTTGGGCCTATCTCAACCCCAAAAGCTAGCTCACTTATAAAGTGACCACCAGCCCCTTCCACAACCGATGTAGGATAACCCTAACAATCTCTCCCTCACACATCAGGCCTTGGGTCAGAGCAGTGACAACCCGTTTCTTCCGTGGACTGTTGGGCTGAGACTTATTGGTAAACTTGGGCTCTCATACCAGTGTTGGGTGGTCTTGGGCTTATCTTAACCCCAAAAGCTAACTCAAGAGGTGAGATTTTCTCTCACACTTATAAAGTGACCACCAGCCCATTCCACAACCGATGTGGGATAACCTCAATAATCTCCCCCTCACACATCTGGTCTTGGGTCGAAGCAGCGACAACCCGTTTCTCCAGTGAACTGTTGGGCCGAGACTTGTTGGTAAACCTGGGCTCTAATACTAGTGTAAGGTGGTCTTTGGCCTATCTCAACCCCAAAAGCTAGCTCAGGAGGTGAGGCTTTCCCTTAGACTTATAAAATGACCACAACCCCTTTCGCAACCAATGTGGGATAATCCCAACAATATATATATATATATATATATATATATATATTAATTTTTTTTTTTTGCCTTTTGTTTTTACTTTAGGTTTAGCCGCCAGGTTCACGACTTCACTTTTTTTCACTTCTTTTATGTCCTCAACAATCCTCCTTTCTTTCTCTTCTCCCTCTCACTTTCTTATGTGAGAGAGAGAGAGTTGCTGGCCGTGAAGGAAGAAGAAGAAAGAAAGCAAGAAAAAGAGGAAGACGAACAACAACAACAATTTCGGCCATAAGTAACATCCTTACCCTTTTCTTGTAAATTTCGTTATACTTGTGGATTAGAAGCTAGAAATTGTGAGGATTTGTGTGACTTTAGGTTGGGTTCGAAAATTAGGGTTCGGATACAAAAATTAGGGTTTGGATAAACCCAAAATACAAAATTTTTGGGAAAAATATAAAAAGCCCTCAAACTACCACTCGTTTGCAATATAGCTTCCCTATGTTCAAAAGGTACTAAAGTAGCCCCCAAACTATCAAAATGTATCAAAAAGACCACTAATTTTTTTATATTCATATAATACCCCTATTCTTTTAACAAATAAAATAATTGTAAAAAAAAAAAAACCCAAACAATATATTTTTTTTTTTAAAAAAAAAACAATGGCCGAATAAATACAATATATATATATATATATATATATATATATATATATATATATATTGAAATAAATAAATAATTATTAATCGTATGTATTTAATTACAAATTGCTCATGTCATTAAAGTAAAATCAATTTGGTAGTTTGATCGGCCTAGTTTAGTACTTTTTTTTTTTTTGAATATCTCAAGAACCGTACCTTTGATTTTACTTTAATACAACATGAAGCAATTTGCAATTTAAACCAACTAAAGTTACTAATTATTTATTCCAAAAAACATTTCTTTTTGTTTTTATTCCCCCATTGGTTTTTTTTTTTTAAAAAAAAAAAAAATTGTTTGGTATTATTTATTTTTTAAATTGTTTAGTTTTTTTTTACAATTATTTTATTATTTTATTTGTTAAAAGAATATGGGTATTATAGGAATAAAAAAAAAAAAAGTGGTCTTTTTAATAGATTTTGGTAATTTGGGGGGCTACTTTAGTACTTTTTGAACATTTGGGAGCTATATTGCGAACGACTCGTAGTTTGTGGGGCTTTTTTATATTTTTGCCAAAAAATTTTTAAAACTAATTACCTGGTCCGGTTATTGTATAACCGGTTAACCAGGAATCGATTACACTGTTCCGGTTTTTCAAAATTAATAACCGGGGTACCTCGATTCCGATTCCCGATTTTGACCAATAACCTGGAACCAGGATCGGGTTGACACCCCTAGCTATAATGCTCTAAGTTATAATTTATAAGTATATTAAATAATTTATGGTATATGTTATATAATATGGAGAGAGTTTTTTTTTTCAAATTGGGTTGGAAGAAGTTCTTCGAACCTAATATATAAAAATGACATGTGTCCCTTGAACATGTGAAATTCAAGTACATGTTTTTTTTAATAGCAAAGACAATGTTGGAATAAATTGTATCAAAAACTTATGTCCATCTCACATGCTATTAAAAAAAAAAGAACACATGTCATTTTTATATATTAGGTTGGAGGAAATTCCTCCAACCCAATTTGGAGAAAAACTCTATCGAATATAATATTATCATTTATGTCATAAGCATACTAATGTTTATATAGGTATGTAAAATTTTTACATATAATATATAATTATATGTATAACAATATGTATAATATTTTTTTCGATGTAGGAAGAAAAAGAAAGAATATTAATATGAAAAAAACCGAAATTTGTTTTGGTAAACATGTATAAGTTGTTTCCAGATTTTAGATTTTTGGTATTTTTGTTTTCACTTGTTTTAATTTTCAAAACAGTTTGCCAAACACACATCAACAATATAAAAACGTGTTTAGAGACATCGTGAGTGCATTCTTCGCTAAGTGATGGGCCACCGAATTAGCTTCTCTCTTAACATGATTAACCATCCAGCTCCGCCTCGTATATAAAATGCCTCTCACGTCCTCAATAACTTGCCCATAGGGACTTCAGTTTGGGCTCATATTCTGCAAAGCTTGGACCACTTGGAGTGAGTCCCCTTCCATGATGACATCCGGCAACCCCAAATCCCGACTCAGTTTCGCCGCAGTTTTAATTTTCAAAACAGTTTGCCAAACACACATCAACAATATAAAAACGTGTTTAGAGACATCGTGAGTGCATTCTTCGCTAAGTGATGGGCCACTGAATTAGCTTATCTCTTAACATGATTAACCATCCAGCTCTGCATCGTATATAGAATGCCTCTCACGTCCTCAATAACTTGCCCATAGGGACTTCAGTTTGGGCTCATATTCCGCAAAGCTTGGACCACTTGGAGTGAGTCCCCTTCCATGATGACATCCGGCAACCCCAAATCCCGACTCAGTTCCGCCGCAAGTAGGGCTCCCATAGCCTCTGCGTGCATAGGTTCTAGAAGCCCTGTCGTTCTCTTCCCTTGGGCTGCGATCACAAAGTCACTATGGTCTCTCTCACTACAATCCCAATGCCCATTTTTTTTCCCTCAAGTCTAAGGCCATGTCCCAATTAAACTTATACCGCCCAAAGGTAGGAGGTATGGGTGGAGGAATCCAGGGCCGGCTCAATGTTTTTTGGGGCCTTAAGTGAAATTTTTAAATGTGGTCTTATTTTTTTTTTAATATTTATATATTAATTAAATAATATTTATTTTAATATTATTATAATATTTAGAGTTCTCATTTTTATTAATCCTTACAAAAATAAACACAAGAATAAAAAAATCAATTTTTTTTTTTTAATGAATTCTTACCTCTTTGATACACATGTTTCAAACAAAACCCACCAAAAAAATTGACAAAAACTCATACAAAACCCACAAGAAAAATCAAGTTTAGAAATAAACATTACAAAAAAAAAAAAAAAAATCAATTTTTTTTTTATATTTTTATTTTTATTTTTATGAATTCTTACCTCATTAATACACATGTTTCTCTTTCTCTCTCTCTCTCTCTCTTCATCTCTCTCCATCACATTCTGTATTGACTGAAACTAAAGAAAAAGAAAAAAGAAGATAAAAGGGGAGGTTGTCGGGAGTGGAGAAGAAAAGAGAGAAAGAAAAAGAAATGAAAGAAAGTGAGTGGTTAGGTAAGGTTAAAATGATGGGCAGTGATTGGCAACACGCGGAGTGCGTGGCACGTCCACCCACGCCTGTGCAAATTTTTTTTTTTTAAAAAAAAAAAAAAAAAATTTGTGACATGCCGCGTGCTGTTTTCATTTACCCTAAAATGATATTTCACTATCAAATAATTTTGGATGCATAGGTAGATAGGTTGTTTTTAAGTATAATGATATTTGCTTTTTTTGGTTAATTGGTCTTATTTTACCATGGGCTTGTTATATTGCGGATTTAAGTTTTTGTGAAAAAAAAGAAAAGAAAAGAAAAGAAAACATGGGCCTGAAATTATATATATATTAAAAAAAAATTTGGGCAATTTTTTTTTTTTTTTTTGGCCTTATTAATCCAAGGGCCCTAAGTGACGCTTCACTCACCTAGTGATCTAGCCGGCGGTGGAGAAATCAGGAATGCCCTCTTTGTATTATTTCCATTGTTTCTTTAGAGCATGTCGCTCTTGATGTTTCGAGTTTCTCAAAACTCTGTTTTAATGAAATGAGATGATTTTTTTGATTTTTCAATATATATATATATGAACGTGTTTTTTGCTGTTTTGAAAACAGACAAAACGGGTAAACAAACAGGCTCATTCAAAATGGGTCATTGGACCCGCGAAAGAAAAGGAATTTGATGGATACATCCCTTTTGGTCGCCACAAATTTGTAGCATAAATCTGTTTATAGACGTGAGATTAACGAAATGGGACATTCTCGTGAGCTCACTTAATGCTTACACACGTTGTTCCCTCGCTCATATTGTAGCCTGGAGGGGATTGCTACTTAATTACGATCTTTGCCCCAACGTCGACTGGACTTTTTTATGTTTCGTTTATTTTTGATTGGTTGGCTTATTGTTGGGGGATCCTTGGGGCCGAAGGAAGGTATAGTCAATGTTGACAGCTTGTCTGAACTACCCGGAACCTTCACGGAGGGAGAGCTGCTAAAACGACAGCAATCATCACGTGTTCATTTCACTTGGACATGACTTGGCCCTTTCCTACTCATAGTATATATCCACTGCCGCCCTGTTGTCCTGACACTGATATTTTCATTTTTTTAATATTATATATGTTTAGAACATTCAACTAAACGGCGGCGAGTTTTGGATTGATCTTCACCATTACTCTTTCATTAACGGAATTTAATTCATAATCTATCTAATTCTGGATACCCGTTTCAAAGGTATGCGGAAAAAGCAACACAAAAGTTGTATCAGTGGAAACCCCACTGTAACATATGCTAATATAACCAATAGGTTGAATTTAATTAATAAACATGTTCAAATGACGAGGTTGCTAGCTAGGGTCATATATAGAGATAGCTGTTTCAAGCGGACGGCAAAACAATCAAACACACTGTGTGGTGGTAGTTTAGTGATTTAATTTAATTCAAATCTCATTGACTGTCTGGTGGCAATGAGTTTAACCCCACTTGATCGCCCCTCCTATTCTTTTGATTAAAAAAAAAAAGCAATTAATCAAGTTGGGTAAATTGTAAAGCATAAAAAGGGGGAGTTAGAGAAAAAGGTATAATTAAGAATCTAAGATGATGATGATGATGATGGGGTCGTGAAAAGGGTTGTGTAGTCCAAGATAAATCCTACACAAGGCAAGTTGAGAGGCACCAGAGGTGCAGGTGGGTAATCTCCAAGTAGCTTCCAGCAACATCCTTATCTATTGGATCTATACTTGTCATGCACCACGTCACATGCAACATTGAGACTACCTAATTTATCCTGTTTCAACATCTACCTCTTTCCTTGGTCCTTCCTTCCACACAAGAATGTCTCTGCCATCTTCTCCATTTTTATTTCAAAATCAACCTACTTATAAATTATAAAACCAGTATCGACAATTACTTTAATTTAATTATTAGTCTACATCACATACTAAATATCATCATTACATTAATAAATAAGTAGATCATGGCAATAACGAGCTAGGGGTCATACAAGAAATCATACTTACTATATATAGAATATTTTTAATAAATTTCTAAATAATAACAATTTAATTATATGATGAGTTCGATCATGTGATAATGTCATAAGTATTTGGAGTTTAAGATTAATTATAACAAAATTTTAAGAATTGAAATGATACAGAAACATTATAATTGATTCATGTTGTACACTTGTGAGTATTGTGTCCCACATTGAGAAAATATCAAAGAAAATAGTAGTTAATATACTTAAATGGACCTTAACCCATTAGCTTAAGCTTTTGAACTAAAGTTGTGTTCAATTATGTATATTAATATACTCTCGATAAAAATTCTGTAACCGCTTTATCTCCCAACAACTCATATATAGTTTATAGACAATTAAATATTAAAATTTAAAATTTTTAATAATATTTTTGGAACTTATCTT
>NC_081551.1:12108455-12114708 GCF_901000735.1 Corylus avellana | reverse complement strand
AGTAAATATCATGATTATAATGATTTAATAAGGCAAGTGGCCAAGTGGGAATGCAAATAGATTAAAGCCTAAGTTGAATAGGAAACTTTGTACAGGCCAAAAATAGACTCAAACGAACTCGGATGAAGTCGAACTAAAAATATAAAATGTTTGTCTCGGAGTCCTCTATCTACTCTCAAAATTTCATGTCAATCGGAGTATGTTTGGACATTGAAAAATGGATCGGAATACACTACCCTCATTTTGGACGAAAATATCAATTGGTATAGAGCATGAAATATGGACTAGGTTCATTCTTTTGATTAAATACATCTCAACCCTTAGATCAAATGTGTAAAAATAAATCCTAACCATCCATTCTCTTATAAATAGAGCCTATAGCTAAATTCACTTTCACTTGAGTTTTTTACAATCTTAGAACAAGTAAAATTGTTTGCTCCTCCTTTCATTTTATTTCTTAGTTCTACTCAAATACCATATAGCCTAGATCTTTCTTGTAGTGTTCAAGCGTTTTTCTAAAACTAGCTACCTAGAGAAGATTTGGTGGAGTTTTACTTCTAAAGGATTATTGGGTAAGTGTTTCATTTATAAATATCATGATTTATTGCTTTTATTACTTGTCCTCATTTAATTGTTTAAAGACCCAATAAAGCGTATAATGTAAAATAAAGTAATGGAACAAGTGAATTAATAATAAAGAGTTAGTGGACAAAATCAATTAAGGACTTATAATATTATCTATATATTATTTACTTTACAGTATTTACATTCAGTCATTTCTTTTATGTCATTTAAATTTTTGTTCATATTTCTGGCGGTAAAGACCATTTGATGTCATCCCCGAAATATGCATTTAACATTTACATTCAGTCATTTCTTTTTATGTCATTTAAATTTCTGTTCATATTTCTGGCGGTAAGGACCATTTGATCTCATCCCCGAAATATGCATTTAACATTTACATTCAGTCATTTAACTAGTTATATATGACTATTTTATATTAATATAATAAAATGAGTAAGTAAAGATGAAGTGACGGATAATAAATAAATATAAAAAGATGAGTGTCTTTAAAACAATAATATTATTGGAGAATGAACTAAGTATTGTTTGTATGTATGTATTATATGCAGAAGTGGAGCAGAATACTACACTAAGGAGTGTAAGTATGGATATACTTACTGAGTACTAGCTTTGTTTTATTGTTATAGGAATTCTTATTTTGTCTTATTAATATAATTTTGCAATACAACTACTGCATAATGTGTCTAATAAAATGGGCTGATAAGATAGCCACCTTAAGAACAAGCTGGGTGGATTGCCGCGAGGAACTGTCGGTATCTCAGTGGATGGGGGTATATAACCGTCCAACAGGCCTAATATATAACTAAGCTGGGGCGGTGTAGTTGCCAGCACCAAACAGGTAAACCTTTAAAGTGTGAGGGACATAACGGACGTAAGCGGGCTGAGAGCTCATGAGAAGAGGTCTGAAGAAAGATTATCATAAAACACAAACTAATCTGTCATTACGCTGCATTCACAACTCATTCATTATTATATATTTTAGTCTTTAATCTTGTTCAAACTAGTCTTTTTAGTCTTTGTCTCTAGGAAAATAGATTACTCACTTGTTTGCCTATGTAAATATGATAACGTCATCTTTACATAAATCTTGATGTAGGAATAGAAAGTGAGGACGATGGTCCTTTTACTAGTTTTGATGGTTGATAGACCATCTGCTGCAGGATTTATGCTTACTCTATGGAGCAAGTCTCATTTATGTTAATCGCTTTTATTATGTATGGTGATGTGTGTAAACTTAATAGAGATTACTATGTTAATTTAGGTGCCGTCTGTGGCATATATTTGGTACACCTAGTGTATACATATGTTGTAATGAAAACCATGTTTCTATTTTATTTAATAATATATCACCTCGAGGTATTTCAGTCAGCTCAACTGTGTTGTGTAAGTTATTCCTAGGTCATAGAAAAAGAAAAAAATATACATACTCCGCTGTAAGATTGTATTTTATAAAGTTGCAGCGTCACGACTTCGATATTTGCTAGTTCGAATATCGGGGCGTTACATTATGGTATCAGAGCGGTTTGCTCTATGGGAAAGTTAGTATCATACTAGACTAGGGTATACAACACAAGAGCTTCACTAAATAAAATACTCATAACTTTTTATAAAAACTTTTGTTTGAGAATAAAGTATTAGCGATAGAAGCACAACTATGTTATTTACATGTTTGAGTGATTTTGTTGTTTGCTTTAATATAGATAAGTCGTAAATTAATTTATACAGAATTATGGTACGAAGACGTGATGTCCCTGTCGTTGAGGAAGGCGAAGCACCTCATAATGAAAACAATGAAATACCACCTCCACCTCCACCTCCACCTTCGCCTCCAGCATTCCATGATGGTGTACACCCAACATTAGTCCAATTTATGGGAGATATTACTAGGCAATTCACGGAAGCAATTTCACGGATGTCTCAACCTGTTGCACCAGTCGAGCGTATCGGTTGCTCGATGCGTGACTTTACTGATCAGCAGTTTCGTACTTTCAATGGAACTCAAGGACATACAGTAGCTGAAGCTTGGATTTCAGATATCCAACTGCTGCATGACACGCTCAAGTGTACAAATGAGGAAAAGCTGACATACACCGTATTAAGGCTAACTAGTGAAGCCCTTAAATGGTGGAAGTCCCAGGTAGAGCTGATAGGACCTGGTATTGTTATCACATGGGAAAGGTTTGTTGAGGAATTCAATAGGCAATATTTCCCAAGGTCACAAAAGCAATTAAGAGCTATTGAATTTCAGAACTTGGTGCAAGGTACTATGTCAGTGGAACAATACTCAATTAAATTTACTGAGTTAGCTAGGTTTGGTATTAATCTTATTCCTGACGAAGTATCAAAGACAGAACGTTTTGAAAATGGTCTTAACTCTCGTATCAAGGAAAGAGTTGTCTGCCATGAGATCAAGAACTATGCTCGATTAGTAAACGTAGCATCCCTTGCTGAGAGGGCAATTCGTGAGACATCTGCAGCTTACGAACATAGGAAACGGTCAATGCCTCAGGCATCCTATCCGTCTAAACGATTTGTTGTAGGGATTGGCTCCAAACCAGTGGATCACCAGAATTTTTCTCCTCCAGTAGGAAGTCAGAAGGTTGCTTGTCCCAAATGTGGAAGAATGCATTTTGGAGATTGCAGGAGCGAAAGTACCGGCTGTTTTCGATGTGGTCAAAATGGGCATTTTAAGAAGGATTGTCCGATGAATACTACAGGGGAAGCTGGAGCACAAAGGAATGACTTCCAACGAAGAAGGCCTGCTCAAGCGAGAGTATATACGTTGACCCCCGTAGATGACGACGAGAATGATGAAGCGAACAATGATATAGTGACAGGTACCATTTCTCTATTTGGTACTCTTGTGTGTACTCTCTTTGATTCTAGAGCTACACATTCATTCATTTCTGCATTATACACTAAGATTTGTCATATAAGTACACGACCATTTGGGCAAGATTGGTCGGTACAAACACCAGGACGAGAAAGGATAAATGAATTACTATCATCATTGAGGGATGAGCAT
This sequence comes from Corylus avellana, assembly GCF_901000735.1. Lineage (NCBI taxonomy): Eukaryota > Viridiplantae > Streptophyta > Magnoliopsida > Fagales > Betulaceae > Corylus > Corylus avellana. The sequence continues at coordinate 12,111,098 of NC_081551.1, read as the reverse complement.
AAGCATAGTCATGTAGAATTAAAATAAGTATATGATTGTTTTGTTATCTTTAAAGAATTATAGCAGTTGTACCTAAGCAAATCACTAATCATGGTACCATATAAGGATTGATATCTAGCTATATTTTGAGGAAAATGATAATCATATTAGTGGTACATGATCATGAATATTAAGAGATAGAGATGTTGAAAAATATTATTGTCTTATAGCCACTTTGACAAGGCTGATTAAATAAAATCGAAGAAACGTAGTGAGCTCGAGAAGAAGGCTACGACATTTTGAGGTATGAACTAGCGATCGAATAATTGTTTGAAATTGATGTTGTTAGGACTTGATAAGAAAAAAAAAAAATAGTGAATGCGATCTAAAAAGGGAAATAATGATGCTTAGCTCATCATAAGGAGATTGAGAAAATGCTATGAAGTATTAAGTGGTGATTAATTAAGGGAAGAAAATGATTATAGAATTACCGACAATTAATGATATGATAAATTGCACATAGCACAAATTGCGAGCTTGATGAATACTAAGTGTAGGATTAGAATTGGTCTATCCAAAATAAAGTGCAGGGTAATTGGATTCGTCAAGGAAAGTACTAAGTGGATCCAATATTTACCTGTTGTCGAGTTTGCTTATAACAAAAGTTTCCAGGCAACTATTGGTATGGCACCATACAAAGTACTCTATGGACGCAAATGCAGGTTGCCACTTTATTGGGATGAAGTTGGTGAAAGGCAATTGGTGGGATCGAAGATAATCCAAGACACTAAGGACAAGGTCATATTAATTTGGGAAAAGGATGCTAACAGCTCAAAGCCGTCAAAAGAGTTATGCTGACAAACGACGTCACCTAGTGAATTTTGAAGTTGGCAATCAAGTATTCCTGAAAGTATCACTAATGAAAGGCGTGATGCGTTTATGTAAAAAGAGAACTAGAACGAGAGAAATACATGACAAATATCCACATTTATTCTAAACCGGATATATCACTCGGTAAGTACATATATATATATTATTACGTCGTAAATGGTATTTCATGATTGCTTATATGGGTATTGTTCAAAACTACAAAAGTTGAGGGATACCTTAGGGATAAGAAGTGATATTATTAAAATGCTTTGGTCGATATTTTGAGATGGTAGATAAATCATGGTATTGTATAAAAGTGTAGTACCTAAGTGAAAACATTGAAACTTAAGACGTAGTACGTCGGAGCTATAGAGTATATGAATAGAAAATTTGATGAACATTATTTTCTTACACCCTTTTTCTTAGAATATTACTGTACGATAAAAGCTTTGGGATTAAGTGTAAAATAAGACTAAGGATTAGACGTTAAGATAAAAATTTGAGTCACTCATATTGAGGTTATGTGATAATTTGAATGCCTTAATTTCGGGGACGAAATTCCAATAAGGTGGGTAGAATGTAACGACCTAGATTTTAAAACTCTTATTTAAATAATATTAAATAGATTAAAAATATAATCGATAAATTAGAATAATGATATGTGGATTAATGATATTAAATAATTATTTAGTGTTAAAGGTATATTACATTGATTTTTGACATCTTATGTATATTACTTCAATTTTAAAAATTTAGCTTCACTAATATATTTATGGGCATAATTAAACCCAATTTAGTAAATAAATTATTTATATTGGTGTTTAGTGAAGTCATAAATTAATTTGAAGCTTTTCAATTTTTAGCCTAAAAAGTGGTGTCTTAATTTTCATACTATCTAAATGAGATTAAAACTGCTAAAGAAAGATACCAAGGCTAGCCACCTTTGTTGAAAGCTTAAAAGTCTTTTAGTAATGAAGGTTATAGGAAATATCATTATTATAATAATTTAATAAGGCAAGTGGCAAAGTGGGAATGCAAATAGTTAAAGTCTAAGTTGAATCGGAAACTTTGTACAGGCCAAAACTAGACTCAAACGAACTCGGCTGAAGTCAAACCAAAAATATAAAATGTTTGTCTCGGAGTCCTCTATCTACTCTCAAAATTTCATGTCAATCAGAGTATGTTTGGACATTGAAAAATGGATCGGGATATACTGCCCTCATTTTGGACGAAAATACTATTTGGTATAGAGCATGAAATATGAACTAGGTTCATTCTTTTTGTTAAATACATCTCAACCCTTAGATCAAATGTGTAAAAATAAATCATAACCATTCATCCTCTTAAAAATAGAGCCTAGCTGAAGTCACTTTCACTTGAGTTTTTACAATCTTAGAACAAGTAAAATTGTTTGCTCCTCCTTTCATTTTATTTCTTAGTTTTAGTCAAATACCATATAGCTTAGATCTTTCTTGTAGTGTTCAAGTGTTCTTATATTTCTAAACTAGCTACCTAGAGAATATTTGGTAGAGTTTTACTTCTAAGGATTATTGGGTAAGTGTTTCTTGTATAAATATCATGATTTATTGCTTGTATCACTTGTTCTCATTTAATTGTTTAAAGACCCAATAAGCGTATAATGTAAAATAAAGTAATAGATACAAGTGAATTAATAATAATGAGGTAGTGGACAAAATCAATTAAGGGCTTATTATATTATCTATATATTATTTACTTTACAGCTTTTACATTCAGCAATTTCTTTTATTATCATTTAAATTTTAATTCATATTT
>NC_081551.1:12103325-12108355 GCF_901000735.1 Corylus avellana | reverse complement strand
CTTACTTACATGTTCAACAGTTGAAGCTTAGGTTGTAAAATATTTTTTTTTTGGGGGGGAAAATCCACTTTACCCTCCTAAAGTTTCAGGGTTTTTCAATTTGAATCTCAAAGTTTAAAAATTGAAAATGTGCCTCTCTAATGTTTCAAAAATTTTCAATTTAAACCTTCTGTTACTAATTTCTGTTAAATTAGACGGAAATTAAAAATAAAAATAAAAAATAAAAAAGCCTGAGGGTAATTACGTAATTTCATAGATTTCTATCCAATTTGACGGAAATTAGTAATGAAAGGTTTAAATTGAAAATTTTTAAAATATTAGGGGGTACATTGCCAATTTTTAAACTTTGGGGTTCAAATTGAAAAACTCCTGAAATTTCAATAGGGTAAAATGAATTTTTCCCTATTTTTCTGAAAACAATCTTCCTATTTTTTTGGTGTTTGGTACCATCTTAAAATTGTCAAAAATATTTTCGATTAACCAAAAAAACTTGATAAACTTAGTTTCCAGCTTCGTTCTACAATGGTAGAGTTAGGATTTTTTGAAAAATCCTTATTAGTCAAGGTCGGACTAATAATTACTAAAAACAAAACAATACTACCATAAATAAAATTTAAACACGTACTATATGAAACAAATAGTTTCAAACGAGATATATATATATATATATATATATATATATACAAGAACATTAAAACACAAGTTCATAAATTTAGCATAATAATGGAACGAGTAATGCTAAAAGTCACTCTTATGTCATTTTTCTGTCTTAACAAAAATGATGTGACTCTTAAAATCACCATTGAGCTTGTAATTGATTAATATTGAATTTTGATCAAATTATGATTTTAAAAGTCACATTATTTTTGGAAGATAGAGTGACACAAAAGTAATTTTTAAAATTATTTCAATAAAACCCGACCATGTTTTAAAAAATAGTAATCTTTTATTAATATTTTGGAAGAAGTATATTTTACCCCTTAAAATTTAAGTCAATTTTTAATTTAACCTCTAATGTTTCAATTTTTACAATTTATTTTACAAAATTTTAATATTTTGCAATTTGACGATTGTGTCTGTCAAAACCGTTTTGACGGAAGTTATCGTGATCACGGTACGCCTTTTTGTACCCAAAATATCCCATCACTATTCACTGGTGATCTTTCCCGTTTCTGTCTCTCTCTCTCTCTCACACACACCCACTGCTCTCCGAGAAAGAACCGTCGCAGCCATGGCGGTTCCCTCCTCTTTTCCTTGTCTGAGACTAGCCGAAACCTGAGCCTCTCTCTATTTTTCTCTTTTTCAATTTTGTGTTTTTGTTTTTCCGTTCTCATTGTCAAGCTAACAACTTATCAGCAACAGATGATGATCTTGAGCAAGAACAAGATCATCATCTGAGATAGACATAGACATTATCAATCTCTTATGGCACGGACTATAATTGATCCATCATTATCATCATCATCTTAGTATTCCATAGAGAACAACAAACTGAGCACCATTATTGCCACTAGAGAAAGACCCAAGTTTGCTGCATTTGCCAATGCAGTACTTGAGCGGGGTGCTTGGGCTTCGGCTATGGTAGTTGAATTAGGAGCAGCAGCAGTACTCAGAGAAGCAGGTGCTGAGGCCGGACTGGTTGGCGAGCTCCCAGACGGGGTTGGACTCTTTGCTGCCGACGCCGGAGATCCAGCCGGCACCGAGCTCCACCGACACGCCCCCAAAATCCTCCTTCCTTCCGGATCCTCCCGCCGATACGTTCCGACGCCTCGAGAATCACCGGGTCCTCCCCTCCGTTCTCCGCTAACACCTTGGCCTTCGATATCCCTTCCCAACCCAAAAAAGAAACCGAAAACCGAAATGAGAAATGCGAAAGATCAGCAGGGAAGGGGTATTTTGGGTTAAAAAATGCGTTCCGTCGGGTTAAAACGGTTTTAACCGAATTGTAAAAAGATTGATACTTTAGGACTAAATTATAAAAATTAAAATATTAGAAGTCAATTAAAAATCGACCCAAAATTTTAAGGGATAAAGTTTACTTTTTCCTAATATTTTTGCACTTGAATTTTCAGCAATTTCATTCTCAACGTAGATAACGAAATAATCAGCAAGAAATCATCTTTTATCATCATGCAGTGAAGCCTATTTTTCCTACTATACTTGTGGCACAAATTTGTTTCAACATATATTTCAATATAAAACATCGCATTTTTTTAAATAAAACCATTACAGTAATAAAAGGGAAAAAAAAAATGCAAAAACATATAAACAATAGGAATGCATATTAACTGAGGAAAAAGTGACAGACATTTCTTTCAAACCAGGTTAAAGGAAATTTCCTTCAACCAACTTTAATAAGTGCCAAGTGTCATATTTCACTTACTTTTTTTTGGTAAAGTCCACATATCTCTCTCAAACTACAAAGCACTTGACAATATCCCCGCAAACTTTCAATTGAGACAATTTATTCCTCAAACTACTATTCAATTGACAATATGCCTCTGAATGCCATCAAAAAGACAAAAATAACCCTAGATTTTTTCTAATAAGATGAAAATATCCATTTAAAGTTTTTTTTTAAAAAAAAGGGGTAAAGTCCACTTAACCCTCACAAACTACTACCCTAATGACAATCTACCCCTTAAACTATTGATTACGACAATTTATCCCATAAATTACCAAAACAATGACAATGTACCCTCCAATGCTAGCAAAATGACGAAATTACTCCTATAAAATTTTTAATAAGACAAAAATACCCTTAAAATTTTGAAAAAAATTAAATTAAATTTTTGTATTTTTTTTTATTTTAGTTAAGGCAATTTTGTTATTTTGTTAAAATTGGGAGTACATTGTCATTGTTTTCGTAGTTTGAGGGGTAAATTATCGTAATTGATAGTTTTGGGGTAAATTGTCATTATGGTGGTAGTTTGAGGGAGTTAATTGGACTTGACCAAAAAAGAATTAAAAATGAAAAACAAAAAAATCAGCAAATTGTTCTCCCTCTTCAAGCTTAACAGGAATTTCCTTCGAGCTTAATTTTTGCCAGGTTCCATCGATATAGCCACCGAGTCTTCAATAAAGTGATTCTGGGAGATAAATAAGAATACTTGCTTGCTAGGCGAGCAACAACGAATTTGCTCTTAGTTCACTGGGTTAAGAAAGGAGATATAAGGGCATTGAGAGTACAGTAGCAGAACAGACCGTTTATGAAGATCTGTATCCAAAATTATCAATTACTCCATTTTGTAATGTATACAGAGAACATGCCCAATTCTCTCTAAAGAACGCAGTCCAGAAGAAAACCAAATAGAAACTAAGAAAAATGGTGTTCCTAAACATGGTAACTGCAATAAAAAATTAAGGGGACTTCTTCATAACATTGATTTGGATAAATGAAGAGACATCGCCGAACTTCAAATCAAGCTTTTGAATGCCCTTCTCCATCAACTGGCACCTCCATCTCAGGAGCTGCCGAAGTATCTCATCGGTTCCAAACTTCTTCCGATAAAGCTCATCGCTCTCAAATATCTCAAAAATGTTGTAGCAAACCTGGTGACCTTCACGATCAACGCGATTCGTATAGGTGGCCGAACCACCCCAACCACCCCATGGCCTTGGGGTGGTTCGGTCAAGGGTTTTCTTTTTTCCTTTTTAATTTTTAATTTTATTTTTATTTTTTAAGTTACTTTAATTTTTTTAGAATTTTTATTTTTATTTTTATTTTATTAAGGGTATTTTTGTCATTAAGGGTACATTATCAATTGAGTGATAGTTTGGGAGATACATTGTCCCAATTGAAAGTTTTGAGAGACATTATCAATTAGATAGTAGTTTATGGGGTATGTGTACTCTTCCCTTTTTTCTTTTTTTTTTTTAACAACCATTTATTGTCATTCTAATAACCTAAGAACCCAAAAATTAATTTTTTTTAGAAACCCAAAAATATTAAACGACACTTGTCACTTATTAGAATAAATTGAAAGAAATTTCCTATAAACTAGTTTGACAGAAATTTGTGCTCAAAAAGAAATAGAGGGAAGCTTTAAGCTTTAAGAAATAACATATAAACAATAGGAATTGAGATCTCGCTTAATTTTTTTTCAATGGTTTAGATTTAGGTTAAGTGTAACATGAAGAAAAAAAAAAAAGAAGTAAAATTAAGGGTATTTGTGAGATTAATCACTGAGTTGACATGTGAAAACAAATAACTCCTTTTTTTTTTTTTTTTTTCTTTTTTTTTCTAAGTTTTAACTTCCTAAATTTATCAAAAATGTGCAATAGATCCTCCCATCGCTTTCGTGTTCAAAATGTTGCGGTCCATTAATGCCACATCATCATTTTTTATACATTACCTTAAAATATTAATTTTATTAAAAAAAAAATTAAATGGGTGCTCAACAGTAAGGCAACCACTCCAAACCACCCATGAGATAGGGGTTAGGGGTGGCCTACAACCCCTATGAAGATGGCTCGCGGCCACTTGTAACCCCTCTACGAGGTGGCCCACCCCCATGAACCACCCCATGGGTGTTGGGGCGACTCGTGAGCCACCCCATAAGGGATTGGGGGTGCTCGCAAGCCAACCACCCCTAACACCTTGGGGGTGGCCGCCACCCTAGGGGGTTAGGGGTGGTTCACAACACCCGTAACCCCCTACAGGGTGGCTCACAAGCCACCCCAAACTCCTTGGGTGGCTTGCAGCCACCTATAACCCCCATTTGGGGTGGCTGCAAGCCTTCCCATGGGGTTAAGCGAGCCACCCGTAACCCCCTACAGGGTGGCCGCGAGCCACCCCAACCCCCATCAAGGTGGCTTACAAGCCACCCCTAACCAGATCGAGATCTTCGGCAAGAGAGCTGCTGCCATACGGTTGTGGCAGAAAACATGGGTTTTCTGCCCACCAATCACAACATGACACATCAACATTTTAAGAAAAATACAAAAACTTAAAATGAGAACAAAACACCAAAACAAAAAAAAATGAGGAACCACCAGCCCCATCTGGGTGGCCGGCGTGGCCACCCCCA
>NC_081551.1:12084052-12103225 GCF_901000735.1 Corylus avellana | reverse complement strand
CCTTATTAATCCAAGGGTCCTAGGTGAGTGCTTCACTCACCTAGTGATCTAGCCGGCCGTGAAGAAATCAGGAATGCCCTCCTTGTATTATTTCCATTGTTTCTTTAGAGCATGTCGCTCTTGATGTTTCGAGTTTCTCAAAACTCTGTTTTAATGTAATGAGATGATTTTTTTTTTTCAATATATATATATATATATATATATATATATATATATAAACGTGTTTTTTGCTGTTTTGAAAACAGACAAAACAGGTAAACAAACAGGCTCATTCAAAATGGGTCATTGGACCCGCGAAAGAAAAGGAATTTGATGGATACATCCCTTTTGGTCGCCACAAATTTGTAGCATAAATCTGTTTATAGACGTGAGATTAACGAAATGGGACATTCTCGTGAGCTCACTTAATGCTTACACACGTTGTTCCCTCGCTCATATTGTAGCCTGGAGGGGATTGCTACTTAATTACGATCTTTGCCCCAACGTCGACTGGACTTTTTTATGTTTCGTTTATTTTTGATTGGTTGGCTTATTGTTGGGGGATCCTTGGGGCCGAAGGAAGGTATAGTCAATGTTGACAGCTTGTCTGAACTACCCGGAACCTTCACGGAGGGAGAGCTGCTAAAACGACAGCAATCATCACGTGTTCATTTCACTTGGACATGACTTGGCCCTTTCCTACTCATAGTATATATCCACTGCCGCCCTGTTGTCCTGACACTGATATTTTCATTTTTTTAATATTATATATGTTTAGAACATTCAACTAAACGGCGGCGAGTTTTGGATTGATCTTCACCATTACTCTTTCATTAACGGAATTTAATTCATAATCTATCTAATTCTGGATACCCGTTTCAAAGGTATGCGGAAAAAGCAACACAAAAGTTATATCAGTGGAAACCCCACTGTAACATATGCTAATATAACCAATAGGTTGAATTTAATTAATAAACATGTTCAAATGACGAGGTTGCTAGCTAGGGTCATATATGGAGCTAGCTGTTTCAAACGGACGGCAAAACAATCAAACACACTGTGTGGTGGTAGTTTAGTGATTTAATTTAATTCAAATCTCATTGACTGTCTGGTGGCAATGAGTTTAACCCCAATACTTGATCGCCCCTCCTATTCTTTTGATTAAAAAAAAAGCAATTAATCAAGTTGGGTAAATTGTAAAGCATAAAAAGGTGGAGTTAGAGAAAAAGGTATAATTAAGAATCTAAGATGATGATGATGGTGATGGGGTCGTGAAAAGGGTTGTGTAGTCCAAGATAAATCCTACACAAGGCAAGTTGAGAGGCACCAGAGGTGCAGGTGGGTAATCTCCAAGTAGCTTCCAGCAACATCCTTATCTATTGGATCTATACATGTCATGCACCACGTCACATGCAACATTGAGACTACCTAATTTATCCTGTTTCAACATCTACCTCTTTCCTTGGTCCTTCCTTCCACACAAGAATGTCTCTGCCATCTTCTCCATTTTTATTTCAAAATCAACCTACTTATAAATTATAAAACCAGTATCTACAATTGCTTTAATTTAATTATTAGTCTACATCACATACTAAATATCATCATTACATTAATAAATAAGTAGATCATGGCAATAACGAGCTAGGGTCATACAAGAAATCATACTTACTATATATAGAATATTTTTAATAAATTTCTAAATAATAACAATTTAATTATATGATGAGTTCGATCATGTGATAATGTCATAAGTATTTGGAGTTTAAGATTAATTATAACAAAATTTTAAGAAATTGGAATGATATAGAAACATTATAATTGACTCATGTTGTGAGTGCACTTGTGAGTGTTGTGTCCCACATTGAAAAAATATAAAAGAAAATAGTAGTTAATATACTTAAATGGACCTTAGCCCATTAGCTTAGGCTTTTGAGCTAGAATTGTGTTTAATTATGTATATTAATGTACTCTTGGTAAATGGTATCAGAGCCATGGTTACCTTCCTGGGACGGGGAGGGGAAGAGTAATTAATTTATTTAAGTGGACCTTAACTGCTTTATCTCCCAACAACTCATATATAGTTTATAGACAATTAAGTATTAAAATTTAAAATTTTTAATAATATTTTTGGAACTTATCTTATACGCTAAACTAACAAGAAGAAAAGATATAAATCAGAATTACCTAATGAGATATACCTACCATGTGCCAAATTGATCAAAATTGTAATAATTTTCGATAAACTCTGTACTAATTAGCTTAAATATAAATATTTTGTATGTTAATTTAGTCTAAAATAACAGAAATTAAAAAGAATGGTAGAAGGCGTGGAGTGGGAGAGACAAGGAGGGGACAGGAAGAGGCATGAACCATTGAAACTTGCGTTAATGGTCCCCGCACATCTGACCAAATCTGTCGTCTTATGTCATTTACCATAATTAAATTTAGAGCTTTTTTTTTTTTTTTTAATTTCATTTACTGGCCAGTTACCACCTGTGCCTAATGAATAATAATACTCTAATAATAATAATAATACAAGTAAAAAAGAAGTTGGTCCTTCAAATGCATGCAAGGGCCAAGGAGATCAAGCAGACACATGACGCTTAATTGTGATCGTTGGCACCAAGGAAGATGACGTCGGATTGAATTCCTTCGTTGAATAAATTTGAGATCATCTACAACACCCTCTTTCCAAAAAACCTGCAGTCGCCACTAAAAATTGAGTATTTGGATGAGAGTCAACCTTCTTCATGACCGAAAATACGAAAAAGGCCCTAGTAAGAAACATGGCTGAGCATGATAGGGTGACATCAGAGGCACAAGATTGAAACTCCATATGTAAGACGGGATTGCGGTCAACCAGCCCTGTGAGGCCGTTGAGCCGACATTTCTAATGCGGACAACGAAGATGACGGAAGCAGTGACAGAATCACCAGGATAGTGGGGACAAGCACACGTGTCTTGATCTCATTAGACCGTAGTCTGGTGAGGCTGTGCTCCATGGCTGCGGTCAGCACGTTTTTATAGTACCAGATTGGACCAGTAGTCCCCCACGTTGATAATTCAAAGGTTCTTCTATATAAAAGCCTCCGCCCCCTTTGTATCTTCGTTTCAGGGTCTCCAAGTCTGCTGAGTAACGAGAAGAACGAGAAGAACACCTATCTTTGATTGAAAACACAGAGAGAAGCTTGAGAGAAAAATGACGGGTGAGCTAGAGTTACCGCCGGGGTTCAGATTTCATCCGACAGACGAGGAGTTGGTGAATTTTTATTTGTGTAGGAAATGTGCATCGCTGCCTCTGGCTGTTCCGATTATTAGGGAGATTGATCTGTACAAGTTTGATCCATGGCAGCTCCCAGGTATTTTTTTTTTTTAATTTCTTTTCTTCTCTTTCCATTGAAAGTTAAGAGCGTCTGTTAGAAGATTTTGATTGATTGCTTCAGTTTTGAGACGTGGGTCACCTAAATCTCACATCAATTCGCTTGGAATTGTTCAGTTTCTTCTTTAAAAAATATGGGATTTGGGTTTTTCTTTTTTCAGTTTCTCTGTTTCTGAAATCCAGAAACAGAGCAGCCTTTTTGTTTTGGGTAAATTTTCTAATCGAATCACGGAAAATTTGGATCTAATTTTCAGTTTTGGTGAATGGATTGGTTGAATCTGCTTGATTTTGTTAATTTTCTGGTTTTGCTAAAGTAGTTTATTTTTGTTGATTTGGGCAGACATGGCTCTTTACGGTGAAAAGGAATGGTATTTCTTTTCCCCAAGGGACAGAAAATATCCAAACGGTTCACGACCGAACCGGGCAGCTGGAACCGGATACTGGAAGGCGACCGGAGCGGACAAGCCCATTGGCAAGCCAAAACCACTGGGAATAAAGAAAGCACTCGTTTTCTACGCTGGCAAAGCCCCTAAAGGAGTCAAAACCAATTGGATCATGCACGAATACCGTCTGGCTAATGTGGATAGGTCGGCTGGCAAGAAAAACAACTTGAGGGTAAAACTTCCATCTTCCCCTTATTCAATCCTTCCTATGATAAATGTTTTTTTTTTTTTTTTTTAATTCACACTACACAAATGAAACTTAATATTATATAAGCTTTTTTCACACTATATAATAAATGTTTTTTTTTATTTTAAAATTATTGCAGCTGGATGATTGGGTCTTATGTCGAATTTACAACAAGAGAGGTACAGTGGAGAAAAACTATGGTGCGGACCAAAACATGACAAACTTCCAAGAAATCGAGGAGACAAAACCAAAAATTGAGATGTCCGGCCAGAACATGAACATGAACATGAACATGGTAGCATCCTCGTTAAAAACACCAGCAATGATCATGAGCGACCAATTACACATGGACACGTCGGACTCCGTGCCAAGGTTGCACACCGACTCGAGCTCCTCGGAGCACGTGGTGTCACCCGAATTCACGTGCGAGAGGGAGGTCCAAAGTGAACCCAAATGGAATGAGCTAGACAATGCCTTTAATTATTTGGAGTTCAATTACATGGATGGCTTTTCGGATGACCCTTTTGCCCCTCAGCTTCAGTTTCAAATGGATCAGCTGTCACCTCTTCAGGACATGTTCACGTATCTACAGAAGCCCCTTTAATCCGACGGTTTCAAATCATTTTATTCATTGTAGGGTAATATCAACCGGATACCTGCACGTGGTCGTGGACCCAGGCAGTCTTTGTCTGCGTTTGTGCGCGTGCGACTAATATTAATAGTCCTCTTAAGTCTCCTAGAAATTAGCACGAATTTGTTAAGATTATTTATGGGCCATTGATCAAAATGGGCCTTGGTCCAAAGAAAGAGATCAGCTGCAATTTGGATGAGCTATATCTACATTTGAATATTTGATCGTGGGGTGGAGAAGCCGAAGCATTATGATCAACGGTTTAGGTGATGTGTTATATTATCCACGTGTTAATAAATATGTAATGACCCCAGTCCACTTACTAAAAAAAGAATGTACTGACCCCTGTAGGCTGCAGGATATTCTTTTTATCTTTCAAAAATGTTGCTGAATTCTTTCATACCTATAATGTAATATATGTAATATATATGTATTTTTTATTCAGAAACAAATGTCGAGACATTTTTGTTTTTATTTAGTACTTGGAATTTTTGGGAATTGAGGTTGGTTACCTTGGAAGAAAGGATTTGGCTTTAGAGCAATTTCAGCCACCACTAACAAATACAATATATATATAATTGCAAAATGGGTGACATTGGAGTGGCCACCCCCAAACCTGATCAGGGTGGTCGAGCCACCCCCCACGTCAACCCATTCTGCGATTTTGCAGGTTTGAGGTGATTTTCATAGGTCATGGGGAGGTTTGGCCACCCCAATGTCAACGTGGCTCATTTGAAGCTCCCTAAGAAAATTCCAACCGTGAATTGGATCCATTTCCCTCCAACATATGCTTCAAAGTAAAATATTTGACTCTAGCAGATATTGAGTGAATATAATATTAAAGGTAATGGTTTACTTTTAGGAAAATGCTACAATGTAATAAATTTCCCACAATTGGCCAATCTAATTCCTATGTGGCAAAAGGCACATGGTCATTTTCAAATTTTGTTAATTTTTTTTAAAAAAATTTTAAAATTAAAATCAGAATATAAAAAGATTAATAAAAAAAATCAAAAAATAAAAAATGATGGCCGACCACCCCAGTTTAGCTTAGGGGTGGCTTTGGCCATGGTAACCGAAGCCACCCCCAGGCCACCCCCAATGACCAAAAAACAATTTAAACATTTTTTAGATTTGATCCTTGGGGGTGAACCATCCCCAAGGGCCATGGGGGTGGCCGATCCTCCCCCAAGGGCCATGGCCACCCCAAACGGGCCATTGCGGGTGGCCGAAGACATCCCCATTGGGGATCGTTTGGCCACCCCTAAGGGCCAAATCTTAAAAAAAAAAAAAATTAAATTTGTTTTTTTGCCCTTGGGGGTGGCAGGCCACCCATTTTGATTTTTTTTTATTAATCTTTTCATATTTTGATTTTAATTTTAAAATTACAAAATAAAAAATTAATAATAAAAAATTGCAAATAGCCATGTGCCCTTTGCCACATAGGAATTAGATGGGACAATTGTGGGAAATTTATTGCGTTGTAGCATTTCCCTACTTTTTATTACTTTCTGACTTCTGTCACAGGATTAAGATCCCCTTCAATTTTTTATTTATTTATTTTTAAATAATATATTATCAAATTACTAAATTTTGGTCATTTTTAGGCATTAGAACACCTGGAAAATGGCACATATTAAAAATGTAGTATGTTACAGTTAAGAATTGAGTATATTTTCATAAAGTTCTTGCTCTTTATGTTGTAAAAAAGATTTGAGCCAAAAATTGTCTTTTAATTTTATGAAGAAGATGCATCTCTAGAAAAATGAAGATGAAAAAGGGAGAAAAATTATTTTTGGTTATCTCGATAACATGCCACGTCTTTACTAGGTATAATTTTTCAAGCGTTTTGATGCCTAAAAAGGGCTTAATTTACGTCATTTGAGAATCTACAATTTAAAAGAAATTGTAACGACCTAAATTTTAAAACTCTTATTTAAATAATATTAAATAGATTAAAAATATAATCGATAAATTAAAATAATGATATGTGGATTAATGATATTAAATAATTATTTAGTGTTAAAGGTATATTACATTGATTTTTGACCTCTTATGTATATTACTTCAATTTTAAAAATTTAGCTTCACTAATATATTTATGGGCATAATTAAACCCAATTTAGTAAATAAATTATTTACATTGGCGTTTAGTGAAGTCATAAATTAATTTGAAGCTTTTTAGTTTTTAGCCTAAAAAACAGTGTCTTAATTTTTATACTATTTAAATGAGATTAAAACTGCTAAAGAAAGATACCAAGGCTAGCCACCTTTGTTGAAAGCTTAAAGTTTTTTAGTAATAAGGGTTATAGGAAATATCATTATTATAATAATTTAATAAGGCAAGTGGCAAAGTGGGAATGCAAATAGTCAAAGCTTAAGTTGAATCGAAAACTTTGCACAGGCCAAAACTAGACTCAAACGAACTCGGATGAAGTCAAACCAAAAATATAAAATGTTTGTCTCGGAGTCCTCTATCTATTCTCAAAATTTCACGTCAATCAGAGTAGGTTTGGACATTGAAAAATGGATCGGGATACACTGCCCTCATTTTGGACGAAAATATTATTTGGTAGAGAGCATGAAATATGGACTAGGTTTATTCTTTTGGTTAAATACATCTCAACCCTTAGATCAAATGTGTAAAAATAAATCATAACCATTCATCCTCTTAAAAATAGAGTCTAAGCTAAAGTCACTTTCACTTAAGTTTTTACAATCTTAGAACAAGTAAAATTGTTTGCTCCTCCTTTCATTTTATTTCTTAGTTCTAGTCAAATACCATATAGCTTAGATCTTTCTTGTAGTGTTCAAGTGTTCTTATATTTCTAAACTAGCTACCTAGAAAAGATTTGGTGGAGTTTTAATTCTAAGGATTATTGGGTAAGTGTTTCTTGTATAAATATCATGATTTATTGCTTGTATCACTTGTTCTCATTTAATTGTTTAAAGACCCAATAAACGTATAATGTAAAATAAAGTAATAGATACAAGTAAATTAATAATAATGAGGTAGTGGACAAAATCAATTAAGGGCTTATTATATTATCTATATATTATTTACTTTACAGCTTTTACATTCAGCCATTTATTTTATTATCATTTAAATTTTAATTCATATTTTTGGCGGTCATCCCCGAAATTTGAATTCAATATTTACATTCAGTCATTTCTTTTATTGTCATTTAAATTTTAATTCATATTTTTGGCGGTCATCCCCAGAATATGAATTTAGTATTTACATTCAGTCATTTCTTTTATTGTCATTTAAATTTTAATTCATATTTTTGGCGGTCATCCTCGGAATATGAATTCAGTATTTACATTTAGTCATTTCTTTTATTGTCATTTAAATTTTGATTCATACTTTGGTTGGTACGGACCATTGGTCTCATCTTCGAAATATGAGTCATGTTTTATACATATTATTTATAATACTAGTTTGTGTTTAGTGATACTGGCCATTAGCCTTGTCACCAAAAATGAATTCAGGCATAAAGCTAGTTATTAGTGACTATCTTAGATTAATATAATAAAATAAGTAAGTAAAGATGAAGTGACGGATAATAAATAAATATAAAAAGATGAGGGTCTTTAAAAAATGATATTATTGGAGAATGAACTAAGTATTGTTTGTATGTATATATTTTATGCAGAAGTGGAGCAAAATACTACACTAAGGAGTGTAAGTATGGATATACTTGCTGAGTACTAGCTTTGTTTTATTGTTATAGGAATTCTTATTTTGTCTTATTAATATAATTTTGCAATACAACTGCTGCATAATATGTCTAATAAAATGGGCTGACAAGATAGCCATCTGAAGAACAAGCTGAGTGGATTGCCGCGAGGAACTGTCGGTATCTCAGTGAACGGGGGTATATAACCGTCCAACAGGCCTAATATATAACTAAGCTGGGGCGGTGTAGTTGCCAGCACTAAACAGACAAACCTCTAAAGTGTGAGGGACATAACGGACGTAAGCGGGCTGAGAGCTCATAACAAGAGGTTTGAAGAAAGATTATCATAAGACACAAACTAATCTGTCATTACGCTGCATTCACAACTCATTCATTATTATATATTTTAGTCTTTAATCTTACTTGTTCAAACTTGTCTTTTTAGTCTTTATCTCTAGGAAAATAGATTACTCACTTATTTGCCTATGTAAATATGATAACGTCATCTTTACATAGATCTTAATGCAGAAATAGAAAGTGAGGACGATGATCCTTTTACTGGTTTTGATGGTTGATAAACCGTCTACTGCAAGATTGATGCTTACTCTATTGAGCAATATTCATTTATGTTAATCGCTTTTTATTACGTATGGTGATGTGTGTGAACTTTATAAATATTACTATATTAATTTAGGTGCCGTCTGTGGCATATATTTGGTACACCTAGTGTGTACATATGTTGTAATGAAAACCATGTTTCTATTTTATATCACCTCGAGGTATTTCAGTCAGCTCAATTGTGTTTTGTAAGTTATTCCTAGGTCATAGAAAAAGAAAAAAAATATACATACTCCGCTGTAAGATTGTATTTTCTAAAGTTGCAGCGTCACGACTTCGATATTTGCTAGCTCAAATATCGGGGCGTTACATTATGGTATCAGAGCGGTTTGCTCTGTGGGAAAGTTAATATCACACTAGAACTAGGGTATACAACACAAGAGCTTCACTAAATAAAATACTCATAACTTTTTATAAAAACTTTTGTTTGAGAATAAAGTATTAGCAATAGAAGCCTAACTATGTTATTTACATGTTTGAGTGATTTTGTTGTTTGCTTTGATATAGATAAGTCGTTAATTAATTTGTACAAAATTATGGTACGAAGACATGATCTCCCTGTCGTTGAGGAAGGCGAAGCACCTCACTCCTTTAATGAAAACGATGAAATACCACCTCCACCTCCACCTCCAGCATTCCATGATGGTGTACACCCAACCTTAGTCCAATTTATGGGAGATATTACTAGGCAATTCACGGAAGCAATTTCACGGATGTCTCAACCTGCTGCACCAATCGAGCGTATCGGTTGCTCGATGCGTGACTTTACTGATCAGCAGTTTCGTACTTTCAATGGGACTCAAAGACATGCAGTAGCTGAAGCTTGGATTTCAGATATGCAACTGCTGCACGACACACTCAAGTGTACAAATGAGGAAAAGTTGACATACACCGTATTAAGGCTAACTGGTGAAGCCCTTAAGTGGTGGAAGTCCCAGGTGGAGCTGATAGGACCTAGTGTTGTTATCACATGGGAAAGGTTTGTTGAGGAATTCAACAGGCAATATTTCCCAAGGTCTCAAAAGCAGTTATGAGCTATTGAATTTCAGAACTTGGTGCAGGGTACTATGACAGTGGAACAATACTTAATTAAATTCACTGAGTTAGCCAGGTTTGGTATTAATCTTATTCCTGAGAAAGTATCAAAGACGAAACGTTTTGAAAATGGCCTTAACTCTCGCATCAAGGAAAGAGTTGTCTGCCATGAGATCAAAAACTATGCTCGAATAGTAAACGTAGCATCCCTTGCTGAGAGGGCAATTCGTGAGACATTTGCAGCTTACGAACATAGCAAACGGTCAATGCCTTAGGCATCCTATCCCTCCAAACGATTTGTCATAGGGACTAGCTCCAAACCGGCGGATCACAAGAATTTTTCTTCTCCAGTAGGGAGTTAGAAGGTTGCTTGTCCTAAATGTGGAAGAATGCATTTTGGAGATTGGAGGAGCGGAAGTACTGGCTGTTTTCGATGTGGTCAAAAGGGGCATTTTAAGAAGGACTGTTTGATGAATACTACGGGGGAAGCTGGAGCACAAATGAATGACTTTCAACAAAGAAGGCCTCCTCAAGCGAGAGTATATACGTTGACCCCTGTGGATGACGATGAGAATGATGAAACAAACAATGATGTAGTGACAAGTACCATTTCTCTATTTAGTACTCTTGCGTGTACTCTCTTTGATTCTAAAGCAACACATTCATTCGTTTCTGCACTATACACTAAGATTTGTCACATAAGTACACAACCACTAGAGCAAGATTTGTCAGTACAAACACCAGGAGTAAAAAGGATAACATGTAATAGGATAGTAATGAACTACCCAATAATGATAAAGGGAAGAGTCCTTCCTGCTAACCTTGTTGTTTTAAAATCCCTCGGGTATGATATACTCTTAGGGATGGATTGATTGGCAAGCTACTATGCATGTAGAAATTGTAGAGAAAAGTAGGTTATTTTTCATCCACCAGGTGTTGAAGAATTTAGGTTTCACAGTACTCGAGTTCGGGCTACCCCATCCTTTCTCTCAGCAATTCAAGCAAAGAAAAATATTCGACAAGGTGTGTCGGCATTTTTGGCTTATGTTATAGCTAAGCCAGAAGGCAAACGAAAACTGGAAGACATTCCAATAGCGTGCGAATACTCCGACGTCTTCATCGAAGCATCTCATGGGTTGCCACCTAATCATGAGATCGAGTTCTCCATTGACGTAATACCAGGAACGCAACCTATTTACAAGGCACCTTCCCAAATGGCGCTAGCTAAGTTGAAAGAGCTAAAGGAACAACTCCAAGAATTGATAAATAGAGGACTAATACGCCCGAGTGTATCACCATGGGGAGCGCTAGTTCTGTTCGTGAAAAAGAAAGACGGGTCTATTCGGCTATGTATAGACTACCGTGAGCTAAACCGTGTCAAAGTCAAGAACAAATATCCTTTACCTCGTATTGACAATCTATTTGATCAATTAAAGGAAGCTAAAGTGATCTCGAAGATCGACCTTCGATCCAAATACCATCAACTCAAAGTTAAAGAAGGATATGTACAAAAGATGGCAATTCGGACGAGGTATGGCCACTACGAATTCCTAGTCATGCCGTTTGGAGTGATAAATGCTCCATCGGTATTTATGGATATAATGAATTGTGTGTTTCATATGTATCTTGATTGGTTCGTAGTAGTATTCATTGATGACATTTTGGTGTATTCCACCAATCATTAAAACCATGGTGAACATTTGAAAATTGTATTAGGAGTTCTGAGAGAAAAGCAGTTGTTTGCCAAACTCAAGAAATGTGAGTTTTGGCTAGAGGAAGTCTCATTTTTGGGACACATAATCTCGAAAGATGGCATAGCAGTCGATCCTAACAAAATAGAAACTGTTGTCAACAAGGAACGACCGACGAACGTCGATGAGATTCGCAGTTTCTTAGGATTGGCTGGTTACTACCAGAGGTTCGTCAAAGGTTTCTCCACTCTTTCTAGTCCATTAACCTCTTTATCAAATAAGAACGCTCACTTTGCGTGGAGCGACGCATGCGAAGCGAATTTTCAAGAGCTCAAACGGAGGTTAGTATCCGCACCCGTTCTTATTCTTCCAATAGAGGGTGAGAAATTTATAGTCTATAGTGATGCATCACTTAAAGGACTAGGATGCGTACTGATGCAGCAAGATAAGGTAATTGCTTATGCTTCAAGACAATTAAAAGACCATGAGAGAAATTATCCTACTCATGACTTAGAACTTGCGGCAATAGTTTTTGCTTTAAAAATCTGGAGACATTATCTTTTTCGTGAGAAAGTAGAAATCTACATGGATCACCAAAGCCTGAAGTACATTTTCTCTCAAAAGGAATCGAATATGAGGCAATGTAGGTGGTTAGGATTGTTAAAAGATTGCAACTGTTATATTTTGTACCACCCAGGAAAGGCGAACGTAGTTGTTGACGCTCTAAGCAGGAAGTCGCAAAGTGTAATTTTCGAAACTCCATCCTCTCATGATCAGTTTGCCAAGCAACTTGGCATGATTCAACTTGAAGTCACTCCAAATGATGATGATGCTGCAATAGCAACCCTCATAATCCGACCATTGACTGCAGACCGGATCAAGTTAGCTCAAAAGAACGATCTTGAACTACAAGAGCTTATGGAGAAAGCAAATCAAGGTAAAGCTCCGGGTTTCCATTTTACCAATGATAACTTACTAAGAACTGGAGATACCAGGGTTGTTATACCTAACGATACTAAACTAAGGAGAGATATCCTTAGCGAGGCACACAAGTCCCGATACACGGTGCATCCGGGGAATACGAAGATGTACCAAGACCTAAAAGAAAGATTTTGGTGGAATGGCATGAAGAGGGATATTGCAATTTTTGTAGCACAATGCGCTACTTGCCAGTAGGTAAAAGCTGAACACCAAAGGCTAGCCGGCCCCCTTAACCGCTTGACATTCCAGAATGGAAGTGGGATCAGATTGCGATGGACTTTGTGGTGGGTTTACCAAAGACATCCAAAGGGTATGATTCTATTTGGGTTGTTATTGATAGACTAACCAAAAGTGCTCATTTCATCCCATATAAAATCACTAATTCTGTGTCTGCGCTAGCGGAATTGTATATAAGAGAAATAGTCAGGTTGCATGGAATACCTGCTTCTATTGTTTCTGATCGGTATGCGCGATTCACTTCTCATTTTTGGTAATGTTTACATGAAGCAATGGGGACAAAGTTGAATCTTAGTACAGCTTATCATCCACAAACGGATGGTCAGTCGGAAAGGACCATTCAAATCTTGGAGGACATGCTAAGAATGTGCGTACTCGATTTCAATGGTAAGTGGATCCAATATTTACATTTAGTTGAGTTTGCTTATAACAATAGTTTCCAGGCAACTATTGGTATGGCACCATACGAAGCCCTCTATGGACGCAAATGCAGATCACCACTTTATTAGGATGAAGATGGTGAAAGGCAATTGGTGGGACCAGAGATAATCCAAGACACAAAAGACAAGGTGGTATTAATCCGAAAAAGGATGCTAACAGCTCAAAGCCGTCAAAAGAGTTATGTTGACAAAGGACGTCACCTAGTGAATTTTGAAGTTGGCGATCAAGTATTCTTGAAAGTATCACCGATGAAAGGCGTGATGCATTTCGGTAAAAAAGGAAAGTTAAGTCCAAGGTATGTTGGCCCCTTCTTAATAACCGAAATTGTAGGACCGGTAGCATACCGATTTGAGTTACCACCTGAGCTAGCAGAGGTGCACGACGTGTTCCATGTATCAACATTAAGAAAATATGTACATGATCCCCCGCACGTTATTGATTTCGAACCACTTCAGAGTCAAGCAAATTTAAGGTATGAGGAGCTACCGGTACAAATTCTAGATCGAAAGGAACAAAAAAAACTCAGAACGAAAACCATTGCTCTAGTTAAAGTTCTCTGGCGTAATCATGACGTAGAAGAAGCTTCTTGGGAACTAGAACAAGAAATGCAGGACAAATATCCACATTTATTCTAACCAGATATATCACTCGGTAAGTACATATATATACACATATTATTACATGGTAAATGGCATTTTATGATTGCTTATATGGGTATTGTTCAAAATTGCAAAAGTTGAGGGATACCTTGGAGATAAGAAGTGATATTATTAAATGCTCCAGTCGATGTTTTGAGTTGGTAGATAAATCATGGTATTCTATAAAAGAGTAGTACCTAAGTTAAAACATTGAAACTTAAGAAGTAGTACGTCGGAGCTATAGAGTATATGAATAGAAAATTGATGAACATAATTTTCTTACACCATTTTTCTTAGAATATTACTGTACGATAAAAGGTTAGGGATTAAGTGTAAAATAAGACTAAGGATTAGACGTTACAATAAAAATCCGAGTCGCTCATATTGAGGTTATGTGATAATTTGAATGCCTTAATTTCGGGGACGAAATTCCAATAAGGTGAGTAGAATGTAACGACCTAGATTTTAAAACTCTTATTTAAATAATATTAAATAGATTAAAAATATAATCGATAAATTAGAACAATGATATGTGGATTAATGATATTAAATAACTATTTAGTGTTAAAGGTATATTATATTGATTTTTGACCTCTTATGTATATTACTTCAATTCTAAAAATTTAGCTTCACTAATATGTTTATGGGCATAATTCAACCCAATTTAGTAAATAAATTATTTATATTGGCGTTTAGTGAAGTCATAAATTAATTTGAAGCTTTTCAGTTTTTAGCCTAAAAAGCAGTGTCTTAATTTTCATACTGTCTAAATGAAATTAAAACTGCAAAAGAAAGATACTAAGGCTAGCCACTTTTATTGAAAGCTTAAAGTCTTCTAGTAATGAGGGTTATAGGAAATATCATGATTATAACAATTTAATAAGGCAAGTGGCAAAGTGGGAATGCAAATAGTTAAAGCCTAAGTTGAATCGGAAACTTTGTACAGGCTAAAACTAGACTCAAACGAACTCGGATGAAGTCGAACCAAAAATATAAAATGTTTGTCTCAGAGTCCTCTATCTACTTTCAAAATTTCATGTCAATCAGAGTACGTTTGGATATTGAAAAATGGATCGGGATATATTGCCCTCATTTTGGACGAAAATACTATTTGGTATAGAGCATGAAATATGGACTATGTTCATTCCTTTGGTTAAATACATCTCAACCCTTATATCAAATGTGTAAAAATAAATCCTGACCATTCATTCTCTTATAAATAGAGCCTAAGCTAAAGTCACTTTCACTTGAGTTTTTACAATTATAGAACAAGTAAAATTGTTTGCTTCTCCTTTCATTTTATTTCTTAGTTCTAGTCAAATACCATATAGCTTAGATCTTCCTTGTAGTGTTCAAGTGTTCTTATTTTTCTAAACTAGCTACCTAGAGAAGATTTGGTGGAGTTAAGGATTATTGGGTAAGTGTTTCTTATATAAATATCATGATTTATTGCTTGTATCGCCTGTTCTCATTTAATTGTTTAAAGACCCAATAAGTGTATAATGTAAAATAAAGTAATAGATACAAGTGAATTAATAATAATGAGTTAGTGGACAAAATCAATTAAGGGCTTATGATATTATCTATATGTTATTTACTTTACAGCTTTTACATTCAGCCATTTATTTTATTGTCATTTAAATTTTAATTCATATTTTTGGCGGTTAACCCCGGAATATGAATTCAGTATTTACATTCAGTCATTTCTTTTATTGTCATTTAAATTTTAATTCATATTTTTGGCGGTCTTCCCCAGAATATGAATTTAGTATTTACATTCAGTCATTTATTTTATTGTCATTTAAATTTTAATTCATATTTTTGGCGGTTATCCCCGGAATATGAATTCAGTATTTACATTCAGTCATTTCTTTTATTGTCATTTAAATTTTGATTCATACTTTGGTAGGTATGGACCATTGGTCTCATTTCCGAAATATGAGTCATGCTTTATATATATTATTTATAATACTAGTTTGTATTTAATGATACTGGCCATTGGCCTTGTCACCAAAAATGAATTCAGGCATAAAGCTAGTTATAAGTGACTATCTTAGATTAATATAATAAAATGGGTAAGTAAAGATGAAGTGACAGATAATAAATAAATATAAAAATATGAGAGTCTTTAAACAATGATATTATTGGAGAATGAATTAAGTATTGTTTGTATGTATGTATTTATATACAGAAGTGGAGCAGAATACTACACTAAGGAGTGTAAGTATGGATATACTTACTGAGTACTAGCTTTGTTTTATTGTTATAGGAATTCTTATTTTGTCTTATTAATATAATTTTGCAATACAACTGTTGCATAATGTGTCTAATAAAATGGACTGATAAGATAGCCACCTTAAGAACAAGCTGGGTGGACGGGGGTATATAAACGTCCAACAGGCCTAATATATAACTAAGTTGGGGTAGTGTAGTTGCTAGCACCAAACAGGTAAACCTCTAAAGTGTGAGGGACATAACGGACGTAAGCGGGTTGGGAGCTCATGACAAGAGGTTTGAAGAAAAATTATCATAAAACACAAACTAATCTGTCATTACGCTGCATTTACAACTCATTCTTTATTATATATTTTAGTCTTTAATCTTACTTTTTCAAACTAGTCTTTTTAGTCTTTGTCTCTAGGAAAATAGATTACTCACTTGTTTGCTTATGTAAATATTATAACGTTATCTTTACATAGATCTTGATGTAGGAATAGAAAGTGAGGATGATGGTCCTTTTCCTGGTTTTGATGGCTGATAAACCATCTACTGCAGGATTGATGCTTACTCTATGGAGCAAGACTCATTTATGTTAATCGCTTTTTATTACGTATGGTAATGTGTGTGAACTTAATAAATATTACTATATTAATTTAGGTGTCGTTGTGGCATATATTTGGTACACCTAGTGTGTACATATGTTGTAATGAAAACCATGTTTCTATTTTATATCGTTTTGAAGTATTTCAGTCAGCTCAATTGTGTTTTGTAAGTTATTCCTAGGTCATAGAAAAAGAAAAAAAAATATACATACTCCACTGTAAGATTGTATTTTCTAAAGTTGCAGCGTCACAACTTCTATATTTGCTAGCTCAAATATGGGGCGTTACATAAATTGTAGGAGATCTTGATCCTCCGTTACCACATCGAAAAACTATAATTAAAAAAAGTAGATAGTAGAATAAATAATATGTTGGAGTTTGTATAGAAAATGTTGTAGCTAAAATAACCATTGCTGTAAAAAAAACTATAGTACCCATTAATTTTAGGGTATCTGTGAGATTAATTTCTGAGTTGACGCGTGAAAACAGATAAGTTCTCAAATTTTTTTTTTTTTTTTTGTTAATTAATTAATTTATTTTTCTTTAGTTTTAACTTCCTAAATTTATCGAAAATGTGCAATAGATCCTCGCATCGCTTTTCTATTCAAAATTTTGCTATCCATTAATGTCACATCAGCATTTTTGACACATCACCTTAAAAATATTAATGTAATTAAAAAATCAAATCTTAAAAAAACAAATGAAGGGGTGGCCAGTAGTGGGGCAGCCACTCCTAACTCTCCCCCAATGAGGCTGGTGCAAGCTACTCCCATTGGGTTCAGGGCAACCTACGAGTCACCCCATAGGGGTTAGGGTAGCTCATAATCCAACCTGTAAGAGGGTTACGAGTGGCCGCAAGCCATCCCTAACCCCCTAGGATGGCTTGCAACCACCTCCAATGAAGGTTAGAGATGGCTTGCTGCCTATAAGGGGGTTACAAGTGGTTGCAAGCCACTCCTAACACTCTGGGGGATGGCCGTAAAGCCACCCCAGGGTGTTAGGTGGGGTTCACAACCACTTATAATTTTTAACACATAACCTTAACTTAGTAATTTTATTAATTTAATTAAAAAATCAAATCTTAAAAAAATTAAAAATTAAAAAAAAAAAAAAGAAAAGAAAAGAATGAATGAAGGGATGGCCAATGGTGGGGTAACCATCCATGCCCACCCCCAAAACCCCTACGGGGCTGGTGTAGGTCACCCCCATAGGGGTTAGGGGGGACCCAGATCCCCAGCAATGGGCAACAAATTGGCCATAAAATTTTTTTTCAATCTTAGTCATTCAATGTATTTAAGGGTCTACAAGCTGCCACGTGTCTCATTAATAATAAAATAATAAAATATTATTTAAAATTTTAAAAAATATATATATATAATAGAATAATAAAATAAACTAAAAAAATATGGGTGGCCGGCCACCCCAGCTGAGCCATGGGGTGGCCATATCTGACCCCCCTTTCTCCTGTTCACTTCTTACAAAATATTATTTAAAATTTTAAAAAATATATATATATAATAGAATAATAAAATAAACTAAAAAAATATGGGTGGCCGGCCACCCCAGCTGAGCCATGGGGTGGCCATATCTGACCCCCCTTTCTCCTGTTCACTTCTTACCCTCTTAATAGTGCCCAAATTTGAGATATCATCCTCTGCTTGAATTAATGCCACCTCCCCAAACCTCCCTCATTGCATTCCTCCCCAAAATCAGGATAAGCTATCTGCTCCTGCAAGCCAGCCCCCACCACTGGAGGATTTTTGATCTGGGTCAGCACTCCCAGCCCTTCCCCGCGGCTCTCAGCAACCTGCGCATCCATACCCAGCACCTTCGACAGCATCTGCATGGTCCCCAGAACCTCGCCGCCACCTAGATAAACTTCCGGCGCCGAGCCCTCCCTCATAGGAAACACTTGGATAGAATCAACTTGGAGTTATTGGAGTCACTGGAACCTGGTCTTATGTGATGGAGATTCTTGCACCCAAAGCCTGATTAGCAGGGAACTTCAGTCCCTCTGCTTGCACCAAATCCACAACATGGCCGGTCAGTTTCCCGTCTTCTTCGTCTTTATCATCGTCGTCTTTTCGCTGACGCCGTTTTCCGACAGTAAGGGCAAGAGCGAGAGTTGCGGGCCGCCGGTGTTGGACTCGGCGTCGCAGGTTATGTCCGGCATTGAGTTTACGGGGCCGGCGTTGAAGATGGATTCGCCGGAGACTGGGTTTTGGGAGGAGGAGGATGTAAATAATATTTTATTTGTTTATTATTTTATTTTACATTTATTTTTTTTAATGTAAATAATATTTTATTAATTTATTTATAGTGGGACACGTGGCTTGATGGTGGCTCTTAGATGACATTAGACGGTTCAGATTTATAAAATTTGGAATGGGCAATTTTGAGCCCATTGCCGA
>NC_081551.1:12057376-12083550 GCF_901000735.1 Corylus avellana | reverse complement strand
GGCCACCCTTAACCCCTATCTCATGGGTGGTTTGGAGTGGCTGCCTCACTGTTGAGCACCCATTTAATTTTTTTTTTTTTTAATATTTGATTTTTTTTAATAAAATTAATATTTTAAGGTAATGTATAAAAAATGATGATGTGGCATTAATGGACCGCAACATTTTGAACACGAAAGCGATGGGAGGATCTATTGCACATTTTTGATAAATTTAGGAAGTTAAAACTTAGAAAAAAAAAGAAAAAAAAAAAAAAAAAAGGAGTTATTTGTTTTCACATGTCAACTCAGTGATTAATCTCACAAATACCCTTAATTTTACTTCTTTTTTTTTTTTCTTCATGTTACACTTAACCTAAATCTAAACCATTGAAAAAAAATTAAGCGAGATCTCAATTCCTATTGTTTATATGTTATTTCTTAAAGCTTAAAGCTTCCCTCTATTTCTTTTTGAGCACAAATTTCTGTCAAACTAGTTTATAGGAAATTTCTTTCAATTTATTCTAATAAGTGACAAGTGTCGTTTAATATTTTTGGGTTTCTAAAAAAAATTAATTTTTGGGTTCTTAGGTTATTAGAATGACAATAAATGGTTGTTAAAAAAAAAAAAGAAAAAAGGGAAGAGTACACATACCCCATAAACTACTATCTAATTGATAATGTCTCTCAAAACTTTCAATTGGGACAATGTATCTCCCAAACTATCACTCAATTGATAATGTACCCTTAATGACAAAAATACCCTTAATAAAATAAAAATAAAAATAAAAATTCTAAAAAAATTAAAGTAACTTAAAAAATAAAAATAAAATTAAAAATTAAAAAGGAAAAAAGAAAACCCTTGACCGAACCACCCCAAGGCCATGGGGTGGTTGGGGTGGTTCGGCCACCTATACGAATCGCGTTGATCGTGAAGGTCACCAGGTTTGCTACAACATTTTTGAGATATTTGAGAGCGATGAGCTTTATCGGAAGAAGTTTGGAACCGATGAGATACTTCGGCAGCTCCTGAGATGGAGGTGCCAGTTGATGGAGAAGGGCATTCAAAAGCTTGATTTGAAGTTCGGCGATGTCTCTTCATTTATCCAAATCAATGTTATGAAGAAGTCCCCTTAATTTTTTATTGCAGTTACCATGTTTAGGAACACCATTTTTCTTAGTTTCTATTTGGTTTTCTTCTGGACTGCGTTCTTTAGAGAGAATTGGGCATGTTCTCTGTATACATTACAAAATGGAGTAATTGATAATTTTGGATACAGATCTTCATAAACGGTCTGTTCTGCTACTGTACTCTCAATGCCCTTATATCTCCTTTCTTAACCCAGTGAACTAAGAGCAAATTCGTTGTTGCTCGCCTAGCAAGCAAGTATTCTTATTTATCTCCCAGAATCACTTTATTGAAGACTCGGTGGCTATATCGATGGAACCTGGCAAAAATTAAGCTCGAAGGAAATTCCTGTTAAGCTTGAAGAGGGAGAACAATTTGCTGATTTTTTTGTTTTTCATTTTTAATTCTTTTTTGGTCAAGTCCAATTAACTCCCTCAAACTACCACCATAATGACAATTTACCCCAAAACTATCAATTACGATAATTTACCCCTCAAACTACGAAAACAATGACAATGTACTCCCAATTTTAACAAAATAACAAAATTGCCTTAACTAAAATAAAAAAAAATACAAAAATTTAATTTAATTTTTTTCAAAATTTTAAGGGTATTTTTGTCTTATTAAAAATTTTATAGGAGTAATTTCGTCATTTTGCTAGCATTGGAGGGTACATTGTCATTGTTTTGGTAATTTATGGGATAAATTGTCGTAATCAATAGTTTAAGGGGTAGATTGTCATTAGGGTAGTAGTTTGTGAGGGTTAAGTGGACTTTACCCCTTTTTTTTAAAAAAAAACTTTAAATGGATATTTTCATCTTATTAGAAAAAATCTAGGGTTATTTTTGTCTTTTTGATGGCATTCAGAGGCATATTGTCAATTGAATAGTAGTTTGAGGAATAAATTGTCTCAATTGAAAGTTTGCGGGGATATTGTCAAGTGCTTTGTAGTTTGAGAGAGATATGTGGACTTTACCAAAAAAAAGTAAGTGAAATATGACACTTGGCACTTATTAAAGTTGGTTGAAGGAAATTTCCTTTAACCTGGTTTGAAAGAAATGTCTGTCACTTTTTCCTCAGTTAATATGCATTCCTATTGTTTATATGTTTTTGCATTTTTTTTTTCCCTTTTATTACTGTAATGGTTTTATTTAAAAAAATGCGATGTTTTATATTGAAATATATGTTGAAACAAATTTGTGCCACAAGTATAGTAGGAAAAATAGGCTTCACTGCATGATGATAAAAGATGATTTCTTGCTGATTATTTCGTTATCTACGTTGAGAATGAAATTGCTGAAAATTCAAGTGCAAAAATATTAGGAAAAAGTAAACTTTATCCCTTAAAATTTTGGGTCGATTTTTAATTGACTTCTAATATTTTAATTTTTATAATTTAGTCCTAAAGTATCAATCTTTTTACAATTCGGTTAAAACCGTTTTAACCCGACGGAACGCATTTTTTAACCCAAAATACCCCTTCCCTGCTGATCTTTCGCATTTCTCATTTCGGTTTTCGGTTTCTTTTTTGGGTTGGGAAGGGATATCGAAGGCCAAGGTGTTAGCGGAGAACGGAGGGGAGGACCCGGTGATTCTCGAGGCGTCGGAACGTATCGGCGGGAGGATCCGGAAGGAAGGAGGATTTTGGGGGCGTGTCGGTGGAGCTCGGTGCCGGCTGGATCTCCGGCGTCGGCAGCAAAGAGTCCAACCCCGTCTGGGAGCTCGCCAACCAGTCCGGCCTCAGCACCTGCTTCTCTGAGTACTGCTGCTGCTCCTAATTCAACTACCATAGCCGAAGCCCAAGCACCCCGCTCAAGTACTGCATTGGCAAATGCAGCAAACTTGGGTCTTTCTCTAGTGGCAATAATGGTGCTCAGTTTGTTGTTCTCTATGGAATACTAAGATGATGATGATAATGATGGATCAATTATAGTCCGTGCCATAAGAGATTGATAATGTCTATGTCTATCTCAGATGATGATCTTGTTCTTGCTCAAGATCATCATCTGTTGCTGATAAGTTGTTAGCTTGACAATGAGAACGGAAAAACAAAAACACAAAATTGAAAAAGAGAAAAATAGAGAGAGGCTCAGGTTTCGGCTAGTCTCAGACAAGGAAAAGAGGAGGGAACCGCCATGGCTGCGACGGTTCTTTCTCGGAGAGCAGTGGGTGTGTGTGAGAGAGAGAGAGAGACAGAAACGGGAAAGATCACCAGTGAATAGTGATGGGATATTTTGGGTACAAAAAGGCGTACCGTGATCACGATAACTTCCGTCAAAACGGTTTTGACAGACACAATCGTCAAATTGCAAAATATTAAAATTTTGTAAAATAAATTGTAAAAATTGAAACATTAGAGGTTAAATTAAAAATTGACTTAAATTTTAAGGGGTAAAATATACTTCTTCCAAAATATTAATAAAAGATTACTATTTTTTAAAACATGGTCGGGTTTTATTGAAATAATTTTAAAAATTACTTTTGTGTCACTCTATCTTCCAAAAATAATGTGACTTTTAAAATCATAATTTGATCAAAATTCAATATTAATCAATTCACAAGCTCAATGGTGATTTTAAGAGCCACATCATTCTTGTTAAGACAGAAAAATGACATAAGAGTGACTTTTAGCATTACTCGTTTCATTATTATGCTAAATTTATGAACTTGTGTTTTAATGTTCTTGTATATATATATATATATATATCGTTTGAAACTATTTGTTTCATATAGTACGTGTTTAAATTTTATTTATGGTAGTATTGTTTTGTTTTTAGTAATTATTAGTCCGACCTTGACTAATAAGGATTTTTCAAAAAATCCTAACTCTACCATGGTAGAACGAAGCTGGAAACTAAGTTTATCAAGTTTTTTTGGTTAATCGAAAATATTTTTGACAATTTTAAGATGGTACCAAACACCAAAAAAATAGGAAGATTGTTTTCAGAAAATAGGGAAAAATTCATTTT
Source organism: Corylus avellana (assembly GCF_901000735.1). Classification (NCBI taxonomy): domain Eukaryota; kingdom Viridiplantae; phylum Streptophyta; class Magnoliopsida; order Fagales; family Betulaceae; genus Corylus; species Corylus avellana. The sequence goes on along the minus strand of NC_081551.1, from coordinate 12,079,476 downwards.
ACCCTATTGAAATTTCAGGAGTTTTTCAATTTGAACCCCAAAGTTTAAAAATTGGCAATGTACCCCCTAATATTTCAAAAATTTTCAATTTAAACCTTTCATTACTAATTTCCGTCAAATTGGATAGAAATTTATGAAATTACGTAATTACCCTCAAGCTTTTTTATTTTTTATTTTTATTTTAAATTTCCGTCTAATTTAACAGAAATTAGTAACAGAAGGTTTAAATTGAAAATTTTTGAAACATTAGAGAGGCACATTTCCAATTTTTAAACTTTGAGATTCAAATTGAAAAACCCTTGAAACTTTAGGAGGGTAAAGTGGATTTTCTCCCCCAAAAAAAAAAAATATTTTACAACCTAAGCTTCAACTGTTGAACATGTAAGTAAGCTCAATGTTAAGCTCAAGTTGTGGTTGAGCTCAGTTATTTATTTTTTATTTTTTATTTTTTGTAATACTGAGCTTGTTTAAAATGCTCATGATCTAAGTTTGAATAATCTTATGTTTGACTTAGCTTAATTGGTTTGTAGCTCCATCCCTCTTATTAATATGAAAAAAAGTTCACAATACCCTCTTCAAATTACATTTTAATTGTTAATGTCTCTCTCTCAAGCTATCAATTGTGTCAATGCCCCTTTTAATGACAAAAACAACCTTCATAAAAAAAATGATGAAAACTGAAAAAAGAAAAAGCAATCAACGAAAATATATATATATATATATATATATATATATATATATATATAGGGTGATTGAACCACTCTCAACACCTGGTGGTGTTGGCTAGACCACCCCTGAAACTAATGGGGGTGGTTTTCGTACAACCTTTATTTTTTTAAAGAAATTTGGTTTTTAGTTTTTTTAATAAGGATATTTTGTCTCACTAAAAAATTTCAGGATTTATTTTGTCTTTTTGTTAACCTTAGAAAGATTTTGACATGTTTTTGGTAGTTTGGAAGAGGGGAGACATGACACAATTAATAATTTGGGAAAACATTGATAATGGAGTCATAGTTTAAGAGGGTACGTTACTATGAGTGTGTTTGAGATTGTGATTTCGCAAGAATAATTTGTATTTTTAAAAGATATCTTAAAACATAAGGTGTTTGTCATTGTGATTTAAAAAGCACTTAATCTACAATAGGAAAAAAAATTTGCGATTTCTATAAGCAGAGTAGGGGGTGCTTGTTTGAAAATGCGATAATTTAAACTAAAATCACAATTTCGCATAACAAATGTTTGATAAAAAAAGATTTTTTAACATGTTTTATCAAACGCCTTTGTAATTTTAAAAAGTAGCTATTTCGAAAACACAATTTTTAAAATCGCACTTATTGAAACCATAATTCCAAACGGATCCTATGTATACTTTTCCATGTTAGTATCAAAAGCAACATTCAAATATAGGCTTTTTCTCCCGAACTACGTGAATCTTGGACTATAGGTGTCGAAGTTTGCGTTGGCATGTATATATGGAGTAATGATATAAAGAAGACTAGAGTCATCCCAAATATGATGTAACTTGTAAAATCACAATTGAATTTGAGATTGATGATTTAATTTCAATTTATTAGTAATTTTAAAAGATACATCACATTTTGAATGATTCTAGGAGGACTCTTCCGTATATCATTACTCATAATCGTATATATGATATGCCCACTCATCTAAACAGAAAAATAATAATAATAATAATAAATCCGTATAACACAGTTTTGTAATGCTAATCAGTATAACATTCTTTTTTTCGTTTTTACAATATACACAAGGAATAAATATTAGGAGCAGAAGCCTACAAGGCATTTTTTGTGTAGGCATATTAACTTGTATAAATATATTGACTATCGAGGATACAACTACTATTCTCCTTTATATATCTATATATATATATCATAGCTAAGGAGCTATCTCTTTGATGATTCCCAAGCTAGCTGATCAATTCACAGGCCCAGTCAAGATCATCAAATGCTATCAGTTTTAGACTTTGGAACCCGATCGCAGTTTGCAGGCATCCATCCAATCAACTGCTTCTCGTTATCGAAGATCACCATCTTGTCTTGCATTGATATGTCTGTAAAAACAAAAAGGCAGCTTTTGAGTTTGGGATAGATGTTTCATTTTTTACGTTTGCATTATTATCTAGTACCAATCATTACCTCCGATGATGTTCAAACTACCCTGCCCTGCTTCTGTTCCATTTAGAATTCCCAAGCAAACATTTCCCTTGGACTGCCATATATATGCATAACATGAATCATGATGTTGTTATATATATATATATCAGTGAGTTTTTGAGTTTTGACACAAAGTGCGCAACTGATGATACAGAAATGAGGGTGCATGTTGGGACTCACCGAGATTATTAAATAAGCTTCTGGGGGGAGATCATACTGAATTTTGGCTCTCCCACCATTGATGAAGCTCAATGCTAAGGGCTTGAAGTATTTCTTTACGTCTTTCAGGCTTTTGAATGGTTTTCTACCTCTCCAACAGATTGACAGAGTCCTGTCATCCAATGCTTCTGTTAAGGACCTTCCACTTAATTCTCTCTTCACCTACAAATATGCATCACAACATAAATAACTCAAAATTTTGCCAATTTGTTAAATCTAATCATTTATGGGGTAATTACCATTTCCTCCCATCAAATATAACGCATTTTCACTTCTCTCCACGAACTACCAACTGTACCACTCGACCCTATGAACTATCATTTTGTGCTCAAAACTCTCATTCCATTAGTCAAAGGCGTTAACTCAAACAATCAAAATGACAATGCGTTGTAGTTCATGGGGGCAAAATGACGAGTTAATGCCTTTATTGATGGAAGGGGGATTGTGGGCACAAAATGGTAGTTCATGGGGATTGGGTGGTACAGTTGGTAGTTCATGAGGGGAAAGTGAAAATGTGTTATAGTTGATAGGGAAAAATGTAATTACCTCATCATTTAATCAATACTTTAACAACGTTTAATTAGTGTAAAGGTTATGGGTTTTAATGAGTAGTCACTCACCAAAGTAGTAAGAGCTTCGTATGCTTGAGAATTTAGGTAGGTGTAGGAGCTCCCAGTGTCAAAAGCTAGGACCAAGTTTTTAATTCCCGTGGTCTTCCCTCCGAATATGAGCTCCGCAGAGCCGGGTGAGTAATGTTCGCTGACAAATATTAATCAATACACAAATATTAATTATATACATGGTAATGAAATTGAATGGAGTATGGATGGATTACGTACGGATGATGAGGAGACATGGATGTCCAAAGGAGACGTGAAGAATCATAAGGGCCGTCCCCTAAGAAGAGATATCCTCCACCTCGCCCACTTAGACAATGGCCAATCACATTTCTCAACAAACCCTGCCTACTAAGCTGTGATACAATGCTGGACTCTCCCTTCCCAAGCCCAAGTACTCCATCGAAGGGATGAGATGCTGGATTAGGAATCTGATCATATCCACACCTGTACTTGGGATAAATCAATAATCTAATTCAATCAAATGTTTCATTACTGCTTGCTTACTCTGTTGACACATGGCAAGCAAAGCATACTTGGAAATGCAATTTTCTTTTGGTTCTTAATACAATGACAATTTGTGAACAATCTGAGCCATTGACTGGTGGCATTACCAGGGAGAAATTAAGCAATTAATCAGACTTCTCTGCAGTTAACTTCTAAATTACATTTCTTTTCTGCAGTTTTTGAAAAGAGCCTTTCTTTTCCCACTCTTTTGTTTTGGCTAATTAAGATTGCTTCTAAAGCAATCTCAAGGAATGGAAGATTAAGAGTTGGTGAAAATAAGTAAGATGAAGAAATGAAGTGACCAACCCAAGGGGTAGAAGAGGGTTACGTTGCATCCCATTAGAAAGGCTGATGGAAAAGACATCCTTGACAAGGACACCAATGGATGAACCACCATCTGCATACTGAACCTCATAGTCACATTGCTCTGGGATTTCACACCTGTGTTCACCGGGTGGGTACAAGGCTTTACAGAGAGGGTCCCTACAGGGTACCAGGTTGTTGTTGAGCCTGTAATATGGATGAGGTGCCTGCCAACAAAACAAACTCTTACAATAAGATTATAATGCACTCCAGGGAGGCTGGGGAAATGCTTTACATGCCTAGATTGAGTCCCCAGTACTCCACTCATTAATAAATAAACTTGTCAGGAAAATTCACTTTTACAAGAAAAACGAACAGAGAACCTCAGTGCAGCTGACACAGGGGGCGTCACACTGGAGCCATGTAAGGTCACTACCGGTGTCAGGATCTAGATAGTAGGGCTTTGGTGGCTGCCCTATGTTGAGGGTGACATTGTAGTACCTGCAAATTATGTGTATGTTAAATTACAATAATAGCTTCGTTTGTTTGTTGGTCAATCCAAATTTTTTTCTACAATAATTATTTTTATATCACATCAATTATTTTTTATTATTATTAAAAAAATATACTTTTCACTTTTTTTTTTAAAATAAAAACATCAAAACTTTTCTATGCTTTAACTATTCAAACAAAGATTCACTACACAATCCTTTACCAAACGGCCACTGTCTTTCTTTCTTGTGGCTCTAGAATTTGGACATATCATATATATATATATATATATGGATGGACTGATACACTAAAGTCTTCTTTTCTTTTCTGAAGAAAAAAAAAAAAAAAAAAAAAAAAGGGGGGAACGGGAAAAAGGGGCCGTGGGGGGTGGGGATCAAACATCATTCTTTTTCCCCTTTTGGCCATATATAAACAATGAGATCGAGTGGGGGAAGAAGTAGATACGCACCCAATAGGATACACGTTCCCGTGGACTGGGAGCACAATGGAGGACCCAACTCGGTGGAGCGCCAGTGACGACGTCGGTTCGGATAGCATAGACTTCCTCCTGTTGTGCATCTGATCAACATAAGGAGGTGATGATATTGATGACTCGCATAAACCCATCACCAGAACCAGCACTTGTAGAAGCACCAACCCCACCACCTTCGCTTCCTTCATCTCTCTCTCTCTGTTTCTCTTCCTTGTTTTAGCGAAAGAATGAATGAGTTTTAACGATTTAGCTACGTGCTTGACAAAATGACTGAAAGAAAGAGCAATTAGACTTTTGATTTGTTGGAGCTTTGTGGCCTTTTGCATGAACCAAGTTGTGTTTTTGATGAGGAGTTTCTTAGTTTTTAGCGGTGGGAATCTTTATAGATGCGTGTGACAAAATGGGTAATTTAGTATATAAGTATACTTCTGACTAAAGTATGAATGGGTATTGCTTCCTCTAATTGTCTCTAAATTACCTTGCTTTCCTTTTCTGTTGGGTTTATTGTGCTTTTGGACTTAAAAGAAAAAAAATGAGATTTCTTCTAATGCTGGGGTTCTTTATTCTTTCCCTCCTTTTGAGACTGCAGGATTGTATTAATTAATGGATTTTATTAACTGTTTGTTGTCCTGTAAAACTCAAGAAGTCAACAATACTTCCTTTTTTTTTTTTTCAACGACAAAATACATGGTTGAAATGGAAAAATAAAAAAAACCTCAATTTAAATGTTGTGCAATGGCCTATGGGAAATTTCTTGGAACCTTCTTTGATCATAAACATTCTCTCTCTCTCTCTCCGATTTCTTCTTTATTTTGTTAGTGTTTCATATCCCCGAAGGGCCGAAGGGGAAGCTTCCATCCACAGTGGGAATACAGTATATATATACCTCTTATCATTTATAAATAGCAATGGCTATGCCTTAATTATTCAATTGTTCCCAAGCAAAAGGATTTGAAAGATATAATGTAGTGAGATTATAGTTTTATTTTTTAATTAATTAATTATTTTTTATATATTTTTTTTATGGTTTAAAAATCTAGTAGATCAAAACCTTTTTGGAATCCAATTCAACTATGCAACTGAAGCATTTAGATATTATGAGAATTCAGTGCCACAACATGACTTATAATCAGGGGCGGACTTAGGTGTAGCTTCCAAAATTTTAACCCCTCCTCCTAATTTTTAGTTTTGTTTGCCCCCATTTTTTAAGTTTTGCCCCCAAATCTAATCCTCGTTCCACATGGTGAAGGTGTAGAACGAGAATCTTCTTGTGTTGGGCCCAAACTTATATATATATATATATATATATATATATATCTTCTTTGTGTGCGTGCTTGCATATTTATGTAAAATAAAAGTAGAATGCTTCGATTGTTAACTTGATCATACATTGTTCAAACGGGATTGCTCTAGGGAGCTTCGATCGTGGTGTTGATTGTATTGTCATTTGAACAATACGACATCTTCGTTTGAACGAAATTGCAATAGGGCTGTTTTATATTTTTCTTTTTCTTCTTTCTTTCAGGATTGCGACCCCACTTCTATTTAAGTATTAGATAAGGGCAGTTTGGCTACCATAATTTAGTATTATTTTAAGTTTTTCAATAAGAAACACTTTCAATTCCCTGACTTTTCCTAGATTTGTGATAGAGTTGTGAGTTGTGTACCTATAAATTCAATGACCCGCTATGCCACAATGCATTAGAGAGTTTTAATAGTGAGTGAAATTTGCACAGAGCATAACTTAGGTTTCTCCTCACCACACCCTCTCAGATCATACCATCAATCAACAAGTCTTTCTCATTGAAATTGGATCAATGTTGAGACTTTTCTACCTTTACTAGGAAATTTGACTTTTTTTCCTTTTTCCTGGGAAGAGGAAAGGGAGACCAAAAAAAGAAAAAGAAAATTGACTTTTTGAAATAACTGTTGTAAGCTTAACTGATTAATTTAGAGAAAGGACATAAGATATGTTTTATAAGAGAAGAATTGAGACAACTGTGCACTACAGGTTGCTAACTTGTAGATGCATTGTTTACATTTTGGATTGTTCTGCATTGTTAAGAATGCTAAACCTTTCCTTGTGATTTGCATAAACTGACCTGGCAATTGGCATCTAATCTGAACTTAGAACCTAAAACTATCTGCTTAAAGAATTGAACAAGAACTTCAGTTTCATTAATGCATTAGCAGCTCTCATTATTCATTATGCAGAATATCTTGGACAGTAACTATTTGTGATAAATATATCAAAGAAAGAGAGAAAAGAAGAGCGGAAGCATAAAGAGAGTTTAGAGCTACATTTTTACTGTATTAAATTGTGTGTAAAACCATGTTACATAGCTCTCTATTTATAGAGGGAGAACGAGTAGTGGGCAATAAACCTTAGACTAATATCAAATATTTTAACAATTTGAAATAAACCTTGAGAAGAATTGGAAGAAACAGATGTTGAATGTGACTCATCTCCATCCATCTTTTCAATCTTTTGACCATCCAATCAAAGCAAGTATTATGGAAATTATGTTACCACTGATCAAGGCCTTCATTAGTCTTACCCTTTTAGGCGTGTATGGTGGGTATCTCACTGATGTATCTCCATCAAAACTTCTGTAGAGAACTGCCTTCTTATGGCTAAAAGCATCAAAAGAGAATTTCCCATGGTATGAACCTATTCCACTCTCCCCAACTCCGCCAAAAGGTAATCCGTCTGTTGCAACCTGCATTGTGAAGTTTTGTAACATGTCAAAAAATTAACAATTGGCTAAGAACACAGATTATAAAAGAATGAATGTCCAAATGTCCGAAGATAAGTACGTATGTGCAGCTATCTTTGCTTGAATACTAGTGGACTAATTTATGCTAATATTAACAAGCTCTGCAATCCTTTGAAGAGAACTCTAAATGTAGGTGTGGCCTTTGAACCCCATCCGTACTATCTTAATATCTAGTTTAAAACTTGGGCATATCTGTCTTTTCTGTGTAAAATTTCAGGAAGAGAGCAATCACATGTAGTATGGTATCATTGATGAGCATTCCTCCTGAAGATATGTTTTGCACAAAATCCTTCTTCAACTGCACATCATTGGTGAAGAGATATGCAGCAAGGGGCTTTGACTTGGATTTTATCACCTCAAAGCTGTCTTTCAAGTTCTCAACCTGTGACAAACCAGAAGAAAGTTAAATTATTTCTACATATTCTGTCTCAATGCAGGCATTGCTGACACAACTTTTAAAAATCTATTATTGTACACAAATATTAGCAATGGGTAGCAAAAATTTTACAGGAAGAACTGAGGAAAGGAGGTCTTCCCTCTGATATGAAGAAGAATAATGATTTCACTACCTTTATTGTGTGTGTGTATATATAAAAGTAGAGAGAGAGAGAGAGAGAGAGAGAGAGAGAGAGAGCATTGTCATATCACAATCTAAGTGACGAGTTTGAAGTAGGTCTTTATAACCTGGGAAGGATGAAACAGGGCAGGGTAACAAAGATACTGCATAGCAAAAACAAGATGGCTGTGGAGAAAGAATGAGTTTAGTTCATCAAAATAGAGAGTTTTCTCCCTGACCATATCTGTTTGAAACAAATCTCAGAGGAAGATACACTTGTTAATGCAATTAAAAGTACTCACAGTGAGAATGGGCATTAAAGGCCCAAATATCTCCTCCTGCATTATTTGTGAGTCATCTGGTACATCCAACAGGATGGTTGGAGCTATCTTTCTGAAATAAATATAGGACAGTTGATGTAATAATGGTTCATCTAACTTATCTAAGATTTTCAAACAATCTGAATCCAACAAGGTAATGCACTATCATACTCACAATTGATTCTCATCCCTTTGGCCTCCAAGGACAACTTTATCAGATACCTTATCCTCATCCAAGAGCTTTATCAGCCGAGCAAAGTGGGATGAGCTCACAATGCGGGAAATGTCTTTTGATTCCATTGGATCTTTGCCAAAAAATTGCTCCAATTCATATCTTATAGAATCTATCTGTTCAGCAGCCATGTATCAAGACAAATGCCTTTGAAACAATACCATTTCTGTTTTCCACAGTGACGACCTTACCAACTTTGGAGCAAACTCTTTTGTTGTGATAATGTAATCGACACCGATACAAGCTTGCCCATTATTGCATGCCCACTTGCCAGTAATTATCCTCCGAACAGCAACCTTATATATTTGCAAAAATTTAATCCTTCATAGAAACCAAGATGGAAACCATAATTCTTCTAGCTCTAGGAGAGATAATTACTTGTAAGTTGATGTTTGAATCAACAACAGCTGGGCACTTTCCGCCAAGTTCTAGAGTTACTGGTGTAAGGTGTTTTGCGGCAGCAGCCATCACGATGCGCCCTACTCTTGCACTACCTGCAGAAAGTCCAACAATTACTACATAAAAAAAATTACTAAATACGATCAAGTCAGGCATGAAGAAACAAGTAATATTGGAGGTGAATGCATCACTACTTTGATATATCCAATCTACACCAAGGGTTAAACCATGGCACTAGAAAAAACATCTCAAAGACAAGAAATTGTCAAACCGCACAAGTGAATAAACTATGGCAGGAGAAGTTTACTCCAATTAGTGTTATACATGTAACTTTCATTGTTTCAATATCTTAGGATGTCAGACGATATTATGAAAGCTAATAAAATGCTAAAAAACCTGTGTAGAGTATCTTGTCCCACTTCTGCTCAAGTAGTGCAGTAGTTTCATCAACAGCCCCTTCAACAACTCTTATGGCAGAATTGTCTAGATATTCCTCTACCAAACTTGAGAGCAGCAATGATGTGGCAGGAGCAATTTCCGACGGTTTAAGGACCACAGCATTACCAGCTGAAATAGCTCCAATGACCGGATCAAGAGATAACACTATAAAATAAATACAGAAAAAAAAAAAAAATTCCTAATTTAGATGAGCATAGTTTAATACATAAAAATCCCAATTTATATGCAGATAATTTAGCAAGAGCAACCAATTATGTCAACGGTGTAGAGGATACCATACAAACCTGGATTGAATTTAAAAAAATATATATATGAAATTTATTTCAGTGTCACATAACATTGATCAGTAGAAGTTACAAAATTTGAAAAAAGTAAAATAAAATAAAAGGGTCTGGCCAGTGAATTATGAATCTGTGTAATTGAAAAATGATATGTAAGCTGACACGATTCAATGAAACCAACAAGGTGGACAGTAGGCAGAAAAAAATTCTTCAGTGTGTATGTTCCACATATTTGCCCATGCTCACATTCTTTTCTCATAGTGATTTAAAAGTTATGTGAACTGACAGAGGTCTTCTAACATCTTTGTGTTTTCGACAACAGTTCTTTATCCTTTGGATTTGTGATATGTAACATAAGGGATCTACAGTAAAAAAATTATCTTACTATTCGTAAAATTTGATTGTATATCCATCTGTCTACAGTAAAGAATTTTTACGCAAGGGATTGTTCGCTGACAACTCTTTCTTTAAAAGCTAGATGACAAGTGGATAGAATTGAGCCCTACATAGATCTCCTACTTTTGAAATAAGTACGCATGACATTGTTTCCCCTTGGACCATTATCAATTGATCATCCACATTACATCTACTCTGTATCATTGATTCAAGTAATAGCTACCATAGAAAGAGACATGCTATTCCTGTAGGTCCTACAGATCTAATGGTAGATTTGAAAAAGAAATGGATGGAAAATGGATGAGAGATAAAAATAGCATTTCTCTTATAGAAAATATCAGGAGTGACTAACTCATGGCATATTTTATTTCGAGTCTATAAGGTAGCAGTGTAAATCTTTGCAGACCACAGAAGCAAAGAATCATCATCGATGTCAGAAAACAGTGGAGCAAAGGTATTGTTGTCACAACATTTTGATCTACTATAAATGCACAACATGGCTCAGCAGTACACACAAAAAAGTGAAAGTTATATATCAAAGTCAAGGCCTGTGCAATGCATAAGCAGGAGCTTTTTAAAAAATCATGAGGCACAACATAGGACACTATGCAGGGGAAGTAGAACATCATTTCACCTTAATGATGTACCTGGAAACCAACTCCCTTAAAGGAAAAAGAATTAAAAGTTGAACAAAACATGTTACTAGAGAAACCTACAGTCTCATATATAGGAGTTGCTCCTAGCTGAAGGTAAACCATAGAGGCTACTAAACCTACCGTTACATATATAGGTTTCTTTTCTAATGAAACTAAAATAGTATAAAGGTAAGAACCAATCCAACAAAGGTTTGAGTAGCTTAATGTTGGATAATACACACTCATAAAAAGTAAAGTTATTTTGAGAAGGAAGCCAGCTCAATGAAGAGCAAACATATCACAATAACAATGGGAAAGTCATGATACTTCGAAGGTTAAATGCATATTTATGCCTCCTCCAGCGTACAATGTAAGGGCACAAAATTAGTGATACTGGAAAAACGAGAGAATATTGTACATTTGTTTGGGGTAGGTGAGAATATAGTACTTAGAGTCTAAGAAAACAAATAAGAAGAGCCAGCAATATTATATTGTTGGTGTAGTAAAATGTGATAGAGTTATGTTTCTATTCATTTGGAAGTTTTATGTCATTACAACATGAGAACAAAGAACACTGAAGTTATAGCTCTAAATCAAAGTGATTAGTTACTAATCACTTTTTAGGGCCATGGAAAAGACAAATGTGATTTTTAGGGCCAAGAACTGAGAAGACTGCAAATTATATTAGGTGTAACCAGTTGAAGATTGCGTGAAACCAGATTCTCTTTTACATACAGAAAGGAAAGTTCCACGTCGAGATAACCAACACAACTCCTAAAGGTTCTGACACAATTTCCGCTGATGATGGATATGTTGCAAGTGAAGTTTTGACCTGAAAAAATGTTGAGAATTTTCATTATGATCATGATTGTTCAAATTCGAGGAGACAGACACAACAGTAAGTGTCATTGTTGTTCTCAACGATAGCAAGTAATTATCTTTAATCACCTGCTCTGGTATCATCCAATTACGCAATTCTTTTAGTGCCAACTTACATGAGGATTTTACCTGTGAAATCTGCATCAAACAGCAAGCGTATTAATTAATATACTACATGGAGCAAATAGGTCAGCGCAGCTACATACATACATACACACATATATGTAATTATATATACACACACACACGTATATATATACCCACACATATAGTCAGGTTACTTCTCTTCTAAAATGGTCCCCCTACAAATACAATATCCTAGCTTTGCCAATAGCTCTAATTCTAAAGCCACACTACTCATAATTCTAACGAGAGAAATATATATATAGTTTTACCATATACAACTAAATGTAAGTCACAGAATAACAATTTTAAAGCTCAATATTGCCAAGGCACTGAATAAACCATATAGAAAGCAGTACACATATCTTTATTTGAAGCTGCTCAAGTGTTCGTAACTACACAGATTCAACAAAATTTTTTACCAGGGTAACAATTCGACCTCATGTGTTCTTATGGGATGAGACTCACATAGAGAGTGCATAAACTATGTATAAGTAAATTAGTTTTATGCCTTTCAATTGACTTTCATTTTACTTTTTTAGAATCTAAGAGAATTCTATTGGCATCTATTGGCAACTTGACAGATTTAAAGTACATTTGCAAGAAAAAAAAATCATCACTACTAATATAATAGATTGCACTGCTGTAAAACAACAATTTCATTAACCTTAAAACCAGCCACAACCTACTTTACATAGAACAACTATCTCAGCTCTGTCAAATATTCTAACTTACACCTGTACACTCGGGCCTTGTTGCTTGCAGGCCCACATCATTCTGTTCTACTTTTCAAGGCTTGGGGATTTCCATCTTCCTAAGGTTCTGCCACCACTTTTTCTTTACCAGTATGTTCATGATTTTGACAACTGTTAGTTCTATTAGAATATAAATAATTAAATTCATCAATTCCTATTAGCTTAAGCTTGTAGGGGTCCTGAGTGCGAACTCTGCCTCTGTCATTCATCTCTCATTTCAATTAATATTCCACTTGTTGGACCTTACCTATTAAGAGGGATTTTGAGCCTACACGCGAGAGGGAGTGTTAGAATATAAATTAAATGATTCAATTCATCCCTTACTATCAACTTAAGCTTAAGAGATAAAGTGATGATTTAACAAGCTCCAACTTCAAACCTTCCTCATCTTCAACTGTGTTATTTGGATACAAGTGCTAGCAATCATCTCTTCCCTCACCCTTGCCCCTAACATCCTTCAAATTCTTTAAGTCCGTCGTAAATTATATTAACTTTTCCTTCATTATTTCTGCTCTAAAATGCAAGTACAACAGAACACACCCTCACTGGAGCAGCATTTTGTTTTCCTTTTTTACTTTTCATTCCTAATATGAACTCTTAGTTATAAAAAGATACAATCCCTGATGCAACTATCCAAAGAAAGATCTGCAATTTTTATGTTTAGACAAGAACTCTGTGAGGCTAATGGACATGTTTTCCTCATGGTAATTTTCAAGAATAGATGTGGTAGTACCAAATGAGCTCAGCATCAAGGCTGGAAACCAAGATGTTTGAAGGTCCACAACCGGTTTTGGAGTTTTCTTTGGTTCATGTTTGATCTCTTGGTGTGCAAAGAAGCAAACTGTTGTGTCTCAGTCCTCCACCAAAGAAGAGTACCAAGCTTTGCCCATGATTACTGCCAAAATATATTGGCTCCGCATGCTATTTAAGGAACTTCATGTTCCCTTAAAAATAGTTCCTACAATCTGGTGTGACAATCTCAGTGCCTTAGCACAAGCTTACGGTGCTTCACCATGCTTGCTTCCCGCATCAGCTTGCGGGGGCTGTAAGCCAGACTAATATGATCTGTCACACTGGAGTTCATGTTCCAGACAAGCCACGGCAACAGCATGGAAACCAGCATATTCTCAACACCAATCACGGCCAATCCAATCCCAGCACAACAGCTGACTTTGAGTCCCCAACGTGATCTTCTCCTCCAACGGCTACATTGATTTCATTCTATTTCTTCACTGATTGATTGCTGCCAACGGCTACTTTGCAGACACTGCCTACCTACGTATCTCAGCCTTCCTTACTTAACTGATTTGTATATTCTCACTATAGAAAGTTACCATAGATTGTTATTACTCTGTACATTGTAAATTCAACTCTTGTACATTATAAATAGAAAATGTGACACTCCCAAATAATTGAAGGGAACATTCAATCTTTCAAGCCATACATGAATCTGTTAATCAGAGTCAATTAATTGAATCAAATAACAGTATGACATGATACATATAGAAGTTGAAATGAACTTGAGAGCCACTTGTCTAATCATCATAAGGCAAAGTAAAAGATGTTACCTCGGCAATAAAGGCTTCAAGTTCAGGCTTGGAGAGGTCTTTGTGAAGAGCTTCAGTAATCTTCTTCTCATTTTCGTCAATCATCTTGTCGATGCTTTTCAACTGCGATATTCTCCATTCATAGCTTTTTGTCCTGCCGGAATTAAAGCTCTCCCTGAGCTCCTTAACAAGCAAAGCCGTTTTGTCTACGTCAAACTTTGGCTTCCCTTCCACCTCCACCACTGACAGGGTTGCTGAACAACTTTTAAAGCTAAAACACACACGCATGCGCAAAGAAAATGAGTGCTGAGAGAGGAAATGAAGAAGGTGCAAAGACAGAAATGGAGGGAAGTTTACCCGTACGAAGTTGTGATAAGGTGGGGGAAAGAAAGTTGTGTTTGATTCCTCTTTCTTGTAAAACCGTAAGAGAATGCTCTGCCTCTGCCAATGCCACCACCAACTGCACTGTATCATTTGAATTGATTCCAATTATAATTATGATCTTCTATGAAGCCCTTAATATTCATTACAAGTTTCACAATGCTGCTATTGGTGCCTCCCCTATGAAAATATATAATTTTTTTTTTTTTTTTCTTTTACTGAGTTTGAGTGTTGGACTCAGAAGAAATCTGCCTCTCCCTGTTGCACATCTGTTTTGCACTCCCAGGCAATTGAATTCCTGGAGAAGTGGAACTCTTCCTTTGGAATTCATTACAGGCAGCTCAGATTAGGATCTGATTACCTTAAGAACACCCTCAAGTTCAATTTCCTAATCCACAGGCATATGCAGCTCGAATCCAGTAGGAGAGAAGGGAAAGGGAAAGAAGGTCAAAAGAGATTTTACTAAAGAAATTTGAAATTTCCTAGGAGATTTCCTCATCAATAAAGTCAAGGATAGATGAGATAGGAGAATGTTTAGATATTGTGTGCACAAAAGAGGAATCTATGCCACTGGGTCCTGTAGATTGATGAAGATTTTGAAAGGGTTTCAGTCCAAGAAGGCATTTCTGTTCTTTGTAACTTGTAAGGGTCAAAGTGGCAGACAACATTGGTAGTATTTTGGGGGATTGTAATACTATATATGATTGAATGGTTTGTATATTTTTTGTTGATCATTATAAAAGTGGCCCAAAAAAAGGGTTTAATCTATCTCTTTGCCTTCCTCATATCCAAAAGGAACCAAGATTTGGTTGAAGAAAAAGCTTCTAACCCACAAAACAAGAGAGACCCAGATGAGATGATTTCTAACTTACAAAACAATAAGAACACACTTATAATTCCAAAAGCAATGAGAACCCTCATTAAATAGTAGAGAGAGAGAGAGAGAGAGAGAGAGAGAGAGTAGAATGAAAATCCTTCATGGATTTGTTCATTCTCTTATGGCCTCACCTAAATTAATCAAAAGTGCAATCAGAATGGTTCAAAAAAAAAAAAAGTAAAATCATTTGATCTTATAGATGTCTTATTACATACGACTAATAAGTAGGTGAAAGCATTAAGTTGCTGCATTTTTAAATTGTTCAGGGAGCATCTAAATCATGTGAAATTAGAGAACAAGAAGAAAAGCTAATTATGTCGTTAAACAAGTGAAGCATATATACCTGCAGTGCCGGGAAAGGCCGACAGAGATGCTCTTCATGATGGAAACAGAGAAGACAGTGTTTGGGAAGAGATTATCAACGAAAGCATTTACTTTAAAGTGGGTTGTGGGGGTTTGGGAAAATCATTTTGCATGTAAAACGTTGTTTTTTTTTTTTTTTTTTTTTTTTGTGTATAAACATGACAAAAGGAATATACGAACACTATTCAGGATTCACTTGTGAGCCATTTATTGGAGGAGAGAGGGATAAGGTTGAAGACGCATTGATTGGAGGAGAGTTAGAATGAAATTCCAACGGTCGTTTCCACGCACTGGACCATCGTCCTCCGTCATCGACCCCCTACAGGGCTATAGAGAGGCTAAACACCGACAGTTATGTGACTACTCACAAGCTTGTCTTTGCACTTTCTCAAAGAATAAAAATATCTCCAAATAACTGAAAAAGATGAAAATGATTGTAGACAGAAATATTTACTACAATTGTCGTCGTACAGTGGACCACAACAGTAAATAAATAATCATCGTTACCTTTCTTTCCAATCTTTTCCATGTACCCCCACAGACACAATGATAATTGAATTTCAAACATAAAAAACATCACATCACCTTCAAACATAAAAAAAACATCACTTTCAAACATCATCGTCATATTCAAACGACCTATCCCACTTAAAAAGGTCTTCTTTATCTTGCGTTTTAAATATAGAGAAAATTAAACAAAATTAGACCTATCTCAATTCTACACAAAATTTTCTTCTTTCTTCTTCTTTTCTGTCTAATACGAAATTTAAGCTCATTTTCTTTTCTAAATATAGAGAAAATTAAGAAAATAATCGCAACAAGTTACATTTGCAACATATCCCTTATATATTTTTTAAACAAATGAATATAGTAAAACTATAGCAGACTCCATGCTTATGGCCTTATTTGTTAAATATCAAAGCTTTTTTTATTGTACTGTTAATAATAAAAAAAAATTAAAAAAAAATAATAATTAGTATAGAAAAGTAAAAAAAAAAAAATTGTATTGAAAATTGAAAAATTTTGTTTTAAAGTAAATTTTTTTTCTTTTTTAAATAGTAATAAAAAATAAATGATATGATATAAAAAGTGAGAATGTCTGGATGTTAATTATTTTAAAAAAATGAGATGAATATGTGTTTGGTATTGTTTAACAAACACCACCATAATACTAAAAAAAGGAACTCTTTCTCCTCTCACACCTCGTAATTAAGACACGTTTCTTCACCCTTGTCTCAAAAGGCAACACTCATCAAGCCGACTTTTAAGAGTATTCGCATTGGCTTATCCGTTCAGCAACTCCATTTTGCTGTGGAATATAAGCAATAATTGTTTCATGAATAATGCCTACAGATTCACAATAAGAAGGAAAATGAAATTATCCTCCTCTATCGGATTTGAGGAATTTAATTCTGACATCACATTTATTTTCCACTGCTGTTTTGTAAACTTTAAAATTTTCCAGAATTTCATCTTTTGAAAACATAAGATATACATAACAGAATTTTGAAAAATCATCAATGAAGGTTACAAAATATTTTTTACCTCGTCTTGTAGGATTGCTATGCATGTCCCAAACATCACTATTCACAAGTTGTAATAATGTAGAAGATCTATTAATTTTCGGAAAAGATTTTTTGGTACTCTTTGTTTGAAAATATATTCTACATTTATCAACCATGTCATTAACAGAATTAGGAATCAAATTTAAAACAGACATAGCATGCAATCTTCTAGTATACATGTCCTAATCTATTATGCCACAAAGAAATTGAGTCAATCATATAAGCAGAAACATCAACTTTATTAACCAAATTTAGTTTAAACATACCCTCAAACAGATAACCCTTCCCAACAAAAGCACCCCCTTTGGTCAGCACAAATTGATCTGACTCAATGACACACTTAAATCCGAATTTATTAAGAAGACCACCAGACACGAGATTCTTCCTAATTTCAGGTGCATAATACACTTCAGTTAGAGTAAGAATTTTCCCAGAAGTGAATTCCAAATTGACTATTCCTTTGCCTTCAACAGCAGCAGTGGAGGAATTTCCCATGTAGATAATACAACCATCCTCCACAGCTTCAAAGGTCTTGAATAGATTCCTCTCTTTGCAGACATGCTTTTGAAGCACAGGAGACAATCCACCACGAACCATCTTCTTTGAGCATGCAGATCTCAGATATCATGGCCATAAACTCTTTTGAGTCAGAAGCTTACTGTTTCTTTTTTAGAAAATGGCAATCCTTCTTAAAGTGGCATGGCTTGCCACAATGATAGCAAGCAAACTTCGCCTTCTTCTTATGGTTCTGGTTCTGTTACTGGTTCTAAAAGTTCGTCCTCTTCTTTTGATAGGGCTTTTTGTTCTGAAAAGGCTTCTTTGAAGAAGAACCTTCCTCCACCATATGCACTTTCAAGGATAGAAATCCTTGTTCTTCAATGTCTTTTATCTTCAATTCTTCCTCAATCTGAAAGTGCTAGCCTAACTTATCAAAAGTATCTCCTCTTTTTTGAGTTTCAGAATTTTCTTTTGTTCTTTCCAAGAGGGAGGAAGTTTGTGAATGATGGATGAGACATCAATTTCCTCATCCATCTTCATGTTATACTGAATAAATTGACTCAAAATGTGCAGAATTTCTTTAAACTATTCAAAAATAGGCCTAACATCAATCATTTTATAACCCATAAATTTAGAGGCCAAGAACTTCTTACTTGTAGCATCTTCTAAAAGATACTTAGCCTCGAGTGCATCCCGGACATCTTTGGCAACCAATTTGATTTGGTAGATGTCGAACACAGAATCCACCATAGCATTGCATATGTGGCCCTTGCAAATGTAGTCATCTTGCTCCCAGTTCATCCTTGCCCGAATCTCAGCAATCGTCTCCCTATCATGTTGTTACGTTTTCGGGACTTCAAGCATGTAACTGGTTTATGAACTGGAAAATTACCAGGATCGTCTCTCCTTAGCTTCCCTATTATTGAGAAAATAAGCAAAACAATTCTAGCGGTAGGATTTTCGAGGAATCCTGGACCTCCTTTGGTAGAGCAATTCGAGAAGCTCTTAAACTCTCACAAACATAAGGTTTGAATAACTTCTTTACTGACTTCTTATTCCATAGCAATGCAGTATTTAAAGAATAGAATTACAACTGAAATATAGTCCCACACGTGTGTGACTTATGACTCCTAAAGCAATAAAGATAAGAACTCCTAAAACAATAAAGATAAGACTCCTAATAGAAATAATAAGAACTCTAAAACAATAAAGATAAGACTCCTAATGGAAATAAATTACTGCATTGTCCACGTTAACACACCCACCAACCCTTAGCCACTTATACGTAACACTCCCTTCCCCTTGAAATTGTCCTTGTCCTCAAGGACAAAGGATGGAAACCGAAGCTGCATGTCATTGAAATTCTCCCATGTTGCATCAGCAGGAGAGAGCCCCTCCCAATGGACTAAAACTTCAGTAATTCCCTTCCTGGTGCGATACTCCAGTGCCACTTTAGGTCTTGGCAGCGCCCTTCCCTCTGCATTATCCACATATGGCAGCATGTCTTGTACCACAACAGTTGTCCCCACTTGCTTCTTCAACAATGATACATGGAAAACATGATGTATTTTGGAACCTGAGGGAAGATTGAGCTTGTAAGAAATAGCCCCCAATTTTTCCAGAATCTGATATGGCCCATAAAATCTAGGAGACAACTTCAAGTGTTTCCACACTGCTACCGACATTTGTCTATAAGGTTGTAGGCGCAAATAGACCAAATCCCCCACATTAAACTCCCTCTCTTGGTGGTGTTGGTCATAGATTTTCTTCATTCTTGCTTGTGCTTCTTTCAAATGCTCCTTGGCTTCTTTAATGATGTCATCGCGATCCACCAAGAGTTGTTCCACTGCTGCTACCTTTGAAGTGCCCGGCACATACGACAACAAAGTAGGTGGTTCTCTACCGTAGACGACCTGAAAAGGAGTGCACCCCAATGCTGAATGTAGACTTGTATTATAACAAAATTCCACCCATGGCAGCCACTGAACCCAATCACTTTGCTTGGAGCTTGTAAAACACCTTAAATACATTTCAATTGTGCGATTTACTACTTCCGTTTGACCATCGGTTTGGGGATGGTAAGCAGAACTGAAATTGAATTGTACTCCATTCAAGCGAAAAAGTTCCTTCCAAAAAGAGCTGATGAAAGCCGGATCACGATCACACACAATAGTTTTTGGGATTCCATGCAACTGGAAAATATTTTCAAAAAAAACTTGGGCCACAGCAGGGGCTGTATAGGGATGGCTAATTGGAGTAAAGTGACCATACTTTGACAATCTATCAACTACCACAAATATGGTTGTCTTACCCTTGGAGGTTGGCAACCCATCTATGAAATCCATAGAGATGTCAGTCCAAATTACTTCCGGAATGGGTAAGGGCTGCAATAGTCCATTGGGTTGAGTAGTAGCTACCTTGTGTCGTTGACACACATCGCATTCTTGTATAAAACTCCGAATTTGACTCCTCATTCCAGCCCAAAAAAATACTGACCTTATTCTATGAATAGTTTTGTGGAAGCCTTCATGGGTGCTAGAATGGTATTCCCTAATGATCATAGATATAAGAGGAGAGTTACCATCAAGGTATATTCTGTTTTTGAAGTAAATCAGCCCTCCTTTGTACTCCCAAGGCCCTACTGCCTCGTCCCCCTCAATCTTCTTCACTAACTCTTGCAATTGTGGCTTTGTAGCAACTTCTTCTTGAATGGGCTCCAACCAGTGTGGTATGGGATGAGAAATGGCAGCCAACTCTCCATATTCTGCTCTCCTTGAAAGTGCATCTGCTACTGCGTTTTCCACACCCTTCTTGTACTCAATTGAAAAATCATAACCAAGCAATTTGACCAACCATTTTTGCTGCGCTGTAGTAGTGATAGCTTGCTGCCATAGGTATTGTAGACTTTGGTGATCAGTGCGAATAATGAAATGGCTGCCAATAAGTACGGTCTCCACTTTTGCACCGCTGTGACTAGTGCAAGCATTTCCTTTTCATAGGTTGATAATTGAAGGGTTTCGTCCTTGTAAAGCTTGGCTGAAGTAAGCAATAGGGCGCCTTTCCTGCATTAACACAGCCCCTATACCACTCCCACATGCATCACATTCCAATACAAACTCCTTAGAGAAATCGGGCAACGCTAAGACGGGGAGCTCGAGTCATGGCTTTCTTCAATTCCTCCAAGGCATGCTCCGCTAATGGTGACCACCCAAAGGCATCTTTTTTTAATAATTGAGTAAGAGGCTTTGCTATTTCCCCATACTTCCTAATAAATTTTCAGTAATACCCCGTCAATCCTAGAAACCCTCGTAAAGCCTTTGTGTTTTTAGGGATAGGCCAATTTATCATGGCTTCTATTTTTTCTAGGTCCATGGCTACCCCCTTTTGGCTAATAAGGTGGCCGAGATACTGCACTTCTTCCAACCCAAACTGACATTTCTCCATCTTTACAAACAACGTGTTTTCTCGTAATATTTCTAACACCCTATTTACATGTACAAGATGGTCCTTCCAATTCGCACTATAAATTAATATGTCATCAAAAAAAACAAGAATGAACTTACGGAGCAATTTGGAGAAGATGTCATTCATGAGTGCTTGGAATGTTGATGGTGCATTTGTGAGGCCAAATGGCATAACAAGGAATTCGTAGTGCCCTTGATGAGTTCGAAATGCTGTCTTTTCCACCTCTCCGGGGTACATCCTGATTTGATGGTAACCTGACCTCAAATCCAGTTTAGAGAAAAATTGTGCCCCATGCAATTCATCCAAAAGCTCATCGATCACCGGTATAGGAAATTTGTCCTTGATTGTGATATTGTTTAAGGCCCGATAATCAACACACATGCGCCAAGAACCATCGTGTTTCTTTACTAATAAGACTGGTGATGAATACGGGCTTGTGCTAGGATGAATCACCCCTGACTCTAATAAGCCAGAAACTATTTTCTCGATTTCATTTTTCTAGTAGTGAGGTTACCGATATGGGCGTACACTGACTAGACCCATCTCTGGTTTGAGTGGAATGCAGTGATCATGTTGTCTTCTAGGAGGCAAACCCCGAGACTCCTCAAAGATTTCTGGAAAATTGTCTAATATTTTTTTCAAGTCTAGGTTATCTGAGCTGAGACACCCTTGGGAAGTGCCTAGGTTTATTGAGAATAGAATAAATCCTAATTGCTGATTTTGGATTCCCTGCACGATTCCTTTAGAATTCACCAATCTATTCCTAGGTACGGTCAATCCCCATAAC
>NC_081551.1:12038848-12057276 GCF_901000735.1 Corylus avellana | reverse complement strand
AGCCCTCCTTTGTACTCCCAAGGCCCTACTGCCTCGTCCCCCTCAATCTTCTTCACTAACTCTTGCAATTGTGGCTTTGTAGCAACTTCTTCTTGAATGGGCTCCAACCAGTGTGGTATGGGATGAGAAATGGCAGCCAACTCTCCATATTCTGCTCTCCTTGAAAGTGCATCTGCTACTGCGTTTTCCACACCCTTCTTGTACTCAATTGAAAAATCATAACCAAGCAATTTGACCAACCATTTTTGCTGCGCTGTAGTAGTGATAGCTTGCTGCCATAGGTATTGTAGTCTTTGGTGATCGGTGCGAATAATGAAATGGCTGCCCAATAAGTACGGTCTCCACTTTTGCACCGCTGTGACTAGTGCAAGCATTTCCTTTTCATAGGTTGATAATTGAAGGTTTCGTCCTTGTAAAGCTTGGCTGAAGTAAGCAATAGGGCGCCTTTCCTGCATTAACACAGCCCCTATACCACTCCCACATGCATCACATTCCAATACAAACTCCTTAGAGAAATCGGGCAACGCTAAGACGGGGAGCTCGAGTCATGGCTTTCTTCAATTCCTCCAAGGCATGCTCCGCTAATGGTGACCACCCAAAGGCATCTTTTTTTAATAATTGAGTAAGAGGCTTTGCTATTTCCCCATACTTCCTAATAAATTTTCGGTAATACCCCGTCAATCCTAGAAACCCTCGTAAAGCCTTTGTGTTTTTAGGGATAGGCCAATTTATCATGGCTTCTATTTTTTCTGGGTCCATGGCTACCCCCTTTTGGCTAATAAGGTGGCCGAGATACTGCACTTCTTCCAACCCAAACTGACATTTCTCCATCTTTACAAACAACGTGTTTTCTCGTAATATTTCTAACACCCTATTTACATGTACAAGATGGTCCTTCCAATTCGCACTATAAATTAATATGTCATCAAAAAAAACAAGAATGAACTTACGGAGCAATTTGGAGAAGATGTCATTCATGAGTGCTTGGAATGTTGATGGTGCATTTGTGAGGCCAAATGGCATAACAAGGAATTCGTAGTGCCCTTGATGAGTTCGAAATGCTGTCTTTTCCACCTCTCCGGCGTACATCCTGATTTGATGGTAACCTGACCTCAAATCCAGTTTAGAGAAAAATTGTGCCCCATGCAATTCATCCAAAAGCTCATCGATCACCGGTATAGGAAATTTGTCCTTGATTGTGATATTGTTTAAGGCCCGATAATCAACACACATGCGCCAAGAACCATCGTGTTTCTTTACTAATAAGACTGGTGATGAATACGGGCTTGTGCTAGGATGAATCACCCCTGACTCTAATAAGCCAGAAACTATTTTCTCGATTTCATTTTTCTAGTAGTGAGGTTACCGATATGGGCGTACACTGACTAGACCCATCTCTGGTTTGAGTGGAATGCAGTGATCATGTTGTCTTCTAGGAGGCAAACCCCGAGACTCCTCAAAGATTTCTGGAAAATTGTCTAATATTTTTTTCAAGTCTAGGTTATCTGAGCTGAGACACCCTTGGGAAGTGCCTAGGTTTATTGAGAATAGAATAAATCCTAATTGCTGATTTTGGATTCCCTGCACGATTCCTTTAGAATTCACCAATCTATTCCTAGGTACGGTCAATCCCCATAACTCTACCTCCTTTCCCTTCCACATGAACTTCATATTCAGTTTTGAAAAATCCCACAGAATTGGTCCTAAGACCCGCAGCCATTGTGCCCCCAACCCTGCTTCACAGCCCTCCATTGCAAGCAAAAAAAAATCCATCACAAACTCAGCCTTATTGAGACATACCTGAACTCCATGGCAGCGACCTTCACTACGAATTCGTTCCCCGTTTGCCACAGGCACTTCGAAGCACTCAACAGCTTTTAACGGTAGACCCAATCGCCTCGCCACACCGATGCTCATGAAATTGTGGGTGGAACCCGTATCCACGAGTATCACGGCCGTGCCTCCCTTGAATTGGCCCCGTACTCGCATCGTCTGGGGTGTTGAAACTCCAGTCAGGGCGTTAAGGGAAATTTCGAAAACCCCAATTCCTTCAGCCATGGGTTCCAACTCTTCAGCAGACAACTCTATTTCCCCGTCATTCTCTTCTTCCTCCCCTGCGTAGATTCCCTCAATTACGAACAACTTCTTGCAGTGATGACCTGGACGAAATTTTTCATCACAGTTGAAGCAAAGCCCCTTCTCCCTTCGATCTTTCATCTCCGCTTCATTCAATCTTCGTGTGGGCGGGTTATTGTTGCGAAAAGAACCAGAGCCTGGTGTTTGAGAAGATTTCGGTTTGCTGTCTATCGTGAAGGTTGGCTTTTTTTGAGCCACAACACGAGCCTCATAGAGTTTAGCTAGACCCACAGTAGCAATTAGGGTACTTGGCTTCACAGCTTGTACATCAGTCCTTATAGGCTCCTTTAATCCACTCATGAACCTTCCTACCTGGTGCGCCTGTGAAATTTTTCCCACTCTACTAAGTAACTTCTCAAATTGACACTGGTATTCTTTGACACTACCGTTTTGTCTCAATTTTGAGAGATCTCCATAAAAATCTTCAAATTGTGTGGGCCCGAATCTAACATGCACAGCTTCCTTCAAAGTTTCCCATGAAATATTTTCCACGTCTTCTTTGAATATTTGGTACCATAATTGTGCCTCTCCTTCCAAGTGATACGCCGCTAACATCACCTTATTCTCCTCCTCCGTCTTCTGAAATTCAAAATATTGCCCAACCCTACAAATCCAACTAGTTGGATCATCCGCCCCATCGTAGCATGGAAACTCCAATTTAGCCACTTTTGAATTTATTGCTCCTTGCGTTGAACCAATGACTCTCTTATTCTTGCTAGTTTTAGAGGTAGATGATGTATCGTCGTCTATCTTTGCTACCAATTGCTGGATTTGAGCACTCAATCCTGCAATCATTTCACGTAACTCGCGATTACTTGACCCCATTTCAGACTCTAGTCGATCCATGCGTGTGTTTGACATGGTTGGCTCTGATACCACTTTGTTACATTTTTGGGACTCCGAGCGCGTAACTGGTTTATGAACTGGAAAATTACCAGGATCGTCTCTCCTTAGCTTCCCTATTATTGAGAAAATAAGCAAAACAATTCTAGCAGTAGGATTTTTGAGGAATCCTGGACCTCCTTTGGTAGAGCAATTCGAGAAGCTCTTAAACTCCCACAAGCACAAGGTTTGAATAAATTCTTGACTGACTTCTTATTCCATAGCAATGCAGTATTTAAAGAATAGAATTACAACTAAAATATAGTCCCACACGTGTGTGACTTATGACTCCTAAAGCAATAAAGATAAGAACTCCTAAAACAATAAAGATAAGACTCCTAATGGAAATAAATTACTGCATTGTCCACGTTGACACACCAACCAACCCTTAGCCACTTATACGTAACACATGTGCTACAAGCTTTGGAGTTATTAGCACATAAGCCACCTTCAAACAAGCAAGGAGGAAGTGCATCTTCTTCTTCTTCCACCCCTTGAAGGAAGTTCCATCAAACTGATCGAGTTTGGTGAAATCAATAGCAAGTTCTTTTAGAGATTGTGGTGCGATTGAAGTAAAAAATAATTTCTTAAGATTGTAAAAGTAATAAGGAAAATACAGAAACTCGAAATTGCTCTTAAGGTATGTTACAGTGTCACTTTTCTTAAGAAATTATTTGCCCCCACTAGATATGGTATGCAAAAGAATAACAACAAATATTTCTCTAGGATACAATGGAGCCCATCAAACTTTTGTAGTTTAATTGCGTTCTACACAAACGAAATTAAACCCAAAAATACCCTTAGATTTTCTATTCTATCAAGAGACAAAGACTCTGATAATTATCTTAGTACAAAGAAGAGTTCTAAAAGAATTGAATAATCATTTCAAAATTAAACTGCCAATTTAACAGTTAGAAATTGCTATTAAACTGCTTATCCAACATACACTTAATCCTAACCATTAGATTAAATAATTATATAATAATAACCATTAGATCTTAATTATTTAATATCAACCGTTAGATCATAGTTAATTTGATTTTACAATTAACTATAATCATATTCCAGTAAATCCAACTACTGGATCTACCTAAGAAGCATCCTACGGTTTAGATCAAACCACTAGATTAAACGATCTTGACCATCGAAAAATGAATGATCATGATCAGATTGCTCCAAACTCTGATGCTTCGTGCCAAGTGTGCCATCAAGGTACCACCAGCGTGCGTGTGCGTTAGGTGCTTCGCAAAGTACTAGAGTATACACTAGTGTGTATACACCAAGTAATACCACATGATTCTTAGAGGGATACAAGAGTAATACAAAATGAATTTTTAGAATTACTCTGTATACACTTAAGCTTTTAATAGCTTAAAGTTTGTTAGGCCTTATAAATGCCAACTTCAATTTCTCTCTTTCCAATATGGGACTTTCTTCATTCAATGCTCTTTAAAACCTTCAATTTTAAAACATTCCCAAGACACAAAATAGTATCTATAAATATTAATTTTGAAAATATTTTAACAACATAGAGGACAAGACCCCCGGTCGGGTTGCCTGATGGATCGACACTGGCTAGTGGGTCCAAGAGGGCTTGTTAGGCTGGGACATGGGCTTGGGTTGCGTGGAGGAATAGAAGTAGTACAAGGCGTAGGATGAGGATGAGGTATGGTTTTTCTGTCGTTACGTGCATTCTTAGCATCTTTCCATTCATCTTCCCTAAGTTTAAGGATCCAAACTACTTTTTGGATTCCTATTTTAATATACTTCACAATAGCTTCCCTTAATATTTTCCTATATAAATAAAATTTTATTTTTTACTTTTTCTTTATTTTATTTTAATTAATTTAATTCATTGGCTCTCTCTCTCCATCAAGTAAGATGCAGCCCTTCCATTTCCCCCTTCTGAACATCACGTTCTCTCTCCATCAAGAAAAATGCAGGACACTCAAGCCCATTTCTTCTGTTTCATTCCTTCACCGGGCGTGGCTGATACAGAGAGATGAGAGCGTGAGTGAGGGATCGAGCTGAGAAAATGAGAGGATGGGCAAGAAAGAAAGGGGCTCAGGGCTACGCTGTGCAAATTTGGCGTGGTAGCTGGCGTCCATGGGGTGGGTCACCATTGAAAAGGCAAATCGGGTGGTGGCGTCTCGGTTGGGGTTTCCTTCAATAGATGGTTTTTGGTTAGAGCGTAAATCACATTTCAAGTTTGTCAATTTTAAGTTTGGATAGGTTGTTGTGGCTATGGCCATGTGGGTGTAGATTTATAGATATTTTTTTCTTTGATTTATGAATGGTCGAGTGATTATAGAACTTGTTGATCGTGATTTTAAAGGAAAATGAGCTGTTATTGTTATGTTTTGGGAGTGATGTTGGTTGAACTCCATTGAAGGTGCTTGAACAAAGAAGAAGAGGCTATATAGGTTGCTTTGAAAGGCGTGGGAGGAGAGAGTAATTTTTATTTGTGATCATAATAATGAGAGTAGGGATCACTACAATTGAACCCAATACATTGGGTTCAACTGTAGCAATTATCATGTTTATAGTAGATTTAGGAACTTTGTTGCGGGTGACTTTGTGGGACTTCTGACATTTTTCCTAAGTTTAGGGAACATAACTACTTATAGGGAAGCTGCTGCTAATGCTCTAAGAGATTTGGATTGGTAGGATTCGTGACCCAGATCGAAGTCGTAGCTGGATTTGGACTTACTGTAATTCAAATTCGCGATTTTAGAGTTTTGCCCAACTAAAATTGTATTGCTCACATTGATGGTCATGAAAATCATTGTGGTTTCTTCCTCTTATATGTCAATATATTATATAAATCCTTTTGCAACAAGATCATGCCAACCACCATCTGCAGTTCTTTCAATCAGATATCTTTGAGAGGACCTGGATGAGAGAAAGATAGAGGATAGTGATGAAAACAACAAGAGAGGCCATTTGGGAAGTTGGTATTTTGTGAAAATATGGCGCAGAGATTTGAGAAGAAATAAAGAAATAAATGAATAATAATATTTAAATGATATAGAGAAATAATAAATAATCGGATATACGGTATTTTTTAAAATTTATTAGCTAAAATATATAAAGTGAGTTTTGATTATCCATTTTACATAAAAATTTACAGAAGCCATTGTGGATTCTCTAAAGGTGATTCCCTTCTTTAAATTTAGGAAAAATTCAAGAAAGTCACAAAAAAGTCACCCACACAGACTTCTTCTATTTTTTCTAAACCCTTGGATTTTGCACCATAGCAATCCACCGTAGCAATCCCTCTAATTATTAAAATAAAATAAAAAATCATGGTACTGTCTTTTCTGTTGCAACTCCCATACACCATCATCCCTTTTCTTCACGCACATTTGATGATTTGAGATAGTTTCATTTAATTGATTGTTTGGATTTTATTTATCAAAATATTGGATATTCATTGTGTTCCATTCTATGGATACATTTGATGATTTTGTTTAAATTGGATATCTTTTGTGATTTACGGATACATCTGATAATTTAATTTAAACTGAATATCTTTTGTGATTTGTGCAAAGAACGGATTCAGTGAATGCTTTAATTAATCTTTGAAGCATACTAGAACATACATAGGATTTTATTTGTGAGAACTTCGGATTAATATTGATGAACATGAAATATGTTACTATGATTTGGTGAGTGTGGATTCCAACTTAGTGCTTTTCTTTTTTAGTTGATTAATATTATCTTATTTAGTTTTATGTTTTATTTGCAATTCAAAAATCAAATCTTTTTTTGGAACTATGTTAGGATTCTTCTATTGATTTCAATATATATATATATATATATATATATATATATATATATATATATATATATATATATATATATATATATATATTGTTTGTTTTTGGTCATTGTTTTGCAGTTTTTGCCGGTTAACTATCCGCAAACCAACGCAAGTGCAATCGAGCACACCAGCAGCAGACGGATCAGTGCTTCTGCGCTCAAGCGCACTCGTGCAGTAGACAACACCAGCAGAGGATCCCACGCACTTGCACCCGAACAATTCTTGCGCAAGTTCGAGCGCACCTCCGTAGACTGCACCAAGACGGATTAGTACCTGAAGTTTTGCCAAATTTATTTTTGGTCCATTTTGTGATTTTTTAATTTTTAGTTTGTAATCTTTGGTATTTTTGTTTAGTTTTATGCCTCTGTGTTAGTTTTCATTTTTGATTTTATACTTTTTTTTTTTAATTTCTTATATATATATATATATATATATATATATATATACTGGAGGCTAAGAAGTTGAGCAAATAACTTTTTAGGCTTTTAAAAGGGTTTTAAAAGGGTTGTGGGGCAAGTTTTTAGTGTTTTTGGCACACAAAAACTAATTTCTTATGCATTGGGATCAATAGCCATCAGGGGTTTATCGATCCTGTTAGTTTGGGATCAATTAGCACACTCTTTGGATCGATCACTAGTTTTTTTTTTTTTTTTTTGGTGTTACATTCTGATAGCATTTCCAACTTTCGAAAACACTCTAAAACTTTTTCACCACTTTTACTCCAACTAGGACTTAAACAAGAGAACTAGTCATGTACCCCCCACCCCTACCTAGATAGGACCCTGATTATCTTCATGATTGTCCAACCTAAAGGTAATGTCCTTCATAAAGGAAATGATTTGGTAAAGGGAGTCAGTGTGTGTGTCTCAATCTCATAACCATTTGAGCTCTCCCTAATTGGAGATCTATGAGATAGAAGATTGCAGTGAGGTCGGATATGACCTTTTTCACCACAAAAATGACATGTGGGAACTTTCCTTTGAAAAGGTATTCTCCTTATAGGAGCATGAGAGATATGTCCACTAGATCCTCTCATTCCCAGAAAATTTGAAGGAGGCATATTAGTAATTCTACTTTAGTTAGATGGTAAATTTGGGCTTTCGGTCATTAGGAACCTCTGAGAGGGCATTTTGGAAATTTTAGACTTTTTGACCATAATTACGCATGTTGGACCACGCGGACGTACGCTTGTAAATAGTACACAAACGTACGTGTGGGGGACTAGCCGAACGTACGCTGACTTTTGGGCTGACCATTGGTTAATACCCGTACGTACGATGCAACCTTTGATCTATTGGATAGACAATACGCGAACGCATGCCCCAATAGTACCATACGTACGCTACTTTTCAGAACATCCCTGCGGCGCTCACAACTTTTCCCACCTATAAATACCCCACCCCTACATGCCCATTTTTGCCTCACCCCTACACGCCCATTACAGGTCATAAGCGGGTCACTTGTTTATGACCCGCTTAATAAACGTGTAGGGTCGTATCAACCTGCGAGTTCGCGGGTTGACACGTTTGACCTATATATATATATATTTATTTTTATCTCAAATTTATATATATATATATACATTTAAACGTGTTCACGGGTTGTGTCGTCTCAACCTGACACGGTACGTTTAGCTAAATGGGTTACACGTGTCGTGTCATGTTACCCGTTAAGAAACCGTGTCGTGTTCAGGTTGATATAAACAGATTTGTGTCATAAACGAGTTGACACAAATCTGACACGCCAACCCGTTTTGCCAGCCCCGGTACGGCCATGAGCCCAGACGTACGCCTAGAAGCGTTCCAAGAAATGTCACTTTGGCCAGACGTCCAATAGCCTCTATTTTCATGTTCTATGTTTGTTTTAGTTGAACTTAGGACTAATGATAGGTTTTTCACAGATTTGGAGAACCTAGATCTTTTAGGGGAATACTAGGAGGGATTATTTGACCCAAGTGGGTTCTAACTCACATAATGCTCGCAATTTATTTTCCCACATTGTACGACTATTTTGTGTACCAAAACATGCATATTTACAACTCTCATGATATACACTTTGCTGCACATGAACTCTATAATTTGTGAAAATGTGCTACTTAACAAGATAATGATATTGAGATTTGTAAAAGTATGCATGTAAAATACGGACAAGATTAATTGCGTTGTATGACATGGTACACCTGTACGTGCAGGATAACGGCCATGGGCTTACTCTACATGTTAACTTTATGGTCAAATGTGTGTGTTATTATATGAACCTTGGATCTAATGGTTGTTTCGTGACCGGCGCAGCCTTAACGGGTGGTCACTACAAGACGTACATCATTAGTAGCATGGGCCACCCAAGGTTAGACTGGGTCAAGCTGCTAGTATTATGGACGGTAGTGTACAATAGTTGGAGCACCAGCATTGTATTACACGTCCTCCGGGACAACGCCAACATAAACCCCTTCTTAGTACATTTGATTTTGTTATATAAACCCTCAAGTCTCAAAACATAAGAGCGCTGATTTTGTTATCTTATTTCCAGACAGTTATATTTTGGTCTGTATTATATATTTTGATGACAGGTCTGTTGACTGGTACATTTGATGATCTATTTATGTTATGAGGTTTATCTTTATTCTGGTATTTATAACTGTGGTATTTAGTTATTACTTTCTATTCCTGTAGTTTAAAGTTGATCCCTGAGTCTTGTCCCATGAGGGATGTAGGTTGGGAGACGAACTATGGAGTCAATTACCAATTAATTGATTTCCCCGAAGCATTACAATTTTTCTCAAGACTACTTAACACAACATGTGAAGCATGTGAGGCAGGAACAAAATTTATCAAAGTTTTTGAAGCTACCGCATCTCTTGAAGATGAGGTATTTTGATCATATCCAATTCCGTGTTTATCACCAAATGGCTTTTGCATGCCCAGAATGATGTTCAATTTCGTTCTAACAAGGTTCTTGATGAGAAATGAGTCCTCTTTTAAGCATCTTCCGTTCCCTTGATTCCATCCATTTTGTTTGTTAGGTTTTAGGTTGGTCGTATTCAATGATATTTTTTGTATGTTTATGTTGTTTAAAACTTTATGGGACTTTGTGGAGTTGTTCTTAGGTTCTTAAGGGTTCTTGAAGTATTCTCTATTTCGTTCTAACAAGGTTCTTGATGAGAAATGAGTCCTCTTTTAAGCATCTTCCGTTCCCTTGATTCCATCCATTTTGTTTGTTAGGTTTTAGGTTGGTCGTATTCAATGATATTTTTTGTATGTTTATGTTGTTTAAAACTTTATGGGACTTTGTGGAGTTGTTCTTAGGTTCTTAAGGGTTCTTGAAGTATTCTCTATTTTCCCGTCAAAAGTGCCGTCAAAATGAGACAAGTAACGGGGAGTTACTGGTTTCTCATTAAGAGTTTCGTTAGAACGGGACATGCAACGGGAGCAAAGATGGACTCCCTGGTTTCTCGTTAGGAACTACTTCAGAACAAGGATGTAACAGGAGCAAAAGTTAGACTCCTTGGTTTTTCATCAGGAACCTTGTCAGAACAAGACAAGCAACGGGAGCAAAGTTGAACTCCCTGATTTCTCGTCAGGAACCTCATTAGAATGGGACAAGTAACGAGAGCAAAGTTGAAGCTTCTGTTTTCTCTTCAAGAACCCTGTCAGGATGGGACATGTAACTGGACCAAAATTGGACTCCCTGGTTTCCCATCAGTTGGTTCAGTAAGACAGGACATGTGATGAAGATGTTGAGATAAAATAATTCTAGGATCCCCATTGAAGTAGAAAAATGGCAAAAATAGAAAATAACAATTATTCACATAAGACACCAAGATTTAAGTGGTAGGCTTAATAAGCATACATCCACTAGTGGAGACGATCCAGAAGAAATTCACTAACAAAAGGAGAAGCACAAAGAGTAATACAAACAAAACACTCAAACCCAAAAGCCCCAATACACCCAAACTCACAAACACACAAAAGAGAATTAAATACGAAAGAGAAATTATTCTCTTAATTCTCTAAGAGCTGCTGCCCTCTCTCTTCACACACTGCCTCTTTTATTTTTCTCTACACCATGAAGAAGTTGCTGCCTTCGCACTTCTTTCACTCAAAATGGAACTACTGCCAAGCTCAAAAAATAACTGAATATGACAAGTCTTCAATATGTATGGCTAAGTGGGTTAAGCTTCACAGTGAAGGAAAGAAATTACTTCTTCATGAAATAAACTTCTCCATGAAGTAAAATAAAGACAAGACATGGCTGCAGGAGAAAAGCCACAAAGATGCAACCAAAATTAAATTTGGCCCACGATGACTTGTGAAATCAAGTCATTATTCAACAAAAGAGGAGATATTTGTTCTGCCCGTCATATCGGAAAATCTTTCTCGTTAGGATACGGAATTCTCAGATCTACAAATCTGTTCTTCCCGTTATAACGAGAAAATGTCCCGTTAGGACGTGATAAAGAAAATGCTTCTCCTATAAATAGTTTTCCTATCACTGTTTATTGCAGACTTTTGGGCATTATTTTCTCTCTGAGCACTGTTCACTAAAGTCTCAAGGTGTTCTCTCTATGAGTGTTGTGACTTTAGAGTGGTTGTTATTTTGGCGTGTTGCCTTTCTCATTCATCTACACAAAGTTTACTGCTATGGATGCTTGAAGAAAGAAGTCTACCAAAGGGTCGGTAAGGAGATATGATGTGTGCCAAATATTGCATATTTGGACCCCTTAATTTACTTGTGTTAATCCTTTAGCTGTGTTATTAACTAATGTTCTGGGTTAGTTTTGTGTCTTTAGAGTTTTATGGGTTGCTATGGGAAAACTGTGGGATTTATGTGGAAGTTGCGCATTTTGGAGAAGTAGCCAATGGACCTGCGATCGAGCACAGGATGCTATGATCGGGCGCACTACAATCAAGCCCCGCGCCCTACAATCGAGCGCATACGCGCACAAGCCAAAGCCCGTAGCGCGCACATGTGTGCGCCGCATAGGAGAATTAATGCTCGAGTGCGCTCGTGCACACTAAGTGTGTGATTGAGCGCACCTGTCTGATCTGGCACGAATTGTATCTGATTTAAACTTGTAAAACCCTAGTTTTAGGTCTATAAATAGGTAATTATCAGATTAGTTTAGGGAGACTGCGAATTTCGAGATTTCAAAGGAGAAAAAAGAGAGTTTTAGGGTTTCCTAACTTTTGGATCTCAACTTTGTGATTCCATATTTGTAAGTACTCAATTTTTCATTATGAATTCAATTAATCTTGTTTAGTCTTTTAATAACATGAAAGGCTAAACCTTCAACTAAGGTTGAAGATGAAGCCTCACTTATGATTAGCAACTTTGTTTCATGTACTTAATGTTTCTCAATGTAATGGTTTAATTGCCCTATTGTTTTACTTCTAATCAATTAGATTGAATAATTCTTTGATATCTTTTGTGATTCAAGGATAAACTTGATGATTTAAGATTATTCAATACAATTGGTTGTTTGGTTCTCTTTGGTAAAAAATTGGATTTCCCTTGTGATTTATTCTCTGGATACAATTGATGTTTTGATAAAAAAAAAAATCGAATATTTTCTTGTAATTTACGAATATAGTTAATGATTTGATTGAATATTAGATTTCTTTTGTGATTTGGGTTATGAATGGATACATGGGATATTTTGATTAATTCCTTGAAGCAATAGTAAAACAAACCCAAGATTTATATATGAGAACTTTGGGGAATATTATAGATCATGAAATTAGGTTGCTATGAATTTGTGAGTGCAAATTCCGAAACCCTATTGCTTCGTCCTTAGATTACAATCACTCTAAATTGCTTATGCTTTTGATTTTTCATTCAAACAAAAATCTCTCAAAAATTTGGAACTAGATCAGGCTTTAATTAATTTAGATTAAAATTGCTTTCAAGATTACAATTCCTTGTGAGATCGACCTCGTACTTGCAATCCATTGACTACAATCGATTCATGCACTTGCGAGTTAATAAAATTTGCACAACAAGATGCATTGCTTGAAAATGGTCAAGATGGAGACAAGCAAGGAAGCTTGTTTTTTCTTACTAAGTCTAGAGGTCCTCAAGGTTGTAACTGTGAATCTTCATTCAGTGATTTTATGGGTTTGGCTGCCCCAGAGTGGTTTTTACCTTTGATGTGTTCAAAGGGTTTTCCACTTCGTATGCCAATCTTTGTGTTGTTGTTGTGTGGATGTTTCTATATCTGTGATTGATGTTTTAAATTCAGTTGTGCATGCTATGTGTTTGTTATAAGGCATAGTTCGATTTGTTGCTTGTTTGTTAAATAGAGGTAGAACATGATCCTAGTAAACTTTCACTGTTCATCAAAAACTGATTTTCATCCCGCAAACTTACACAAATTTTACTAGCATCAAACAATTTGGTAGTCAAGGAATAATTTTCTACCTTCAGGGATTTTTCAGTCTTGTAGGCTGAGTCCAACTGATTTTGAGGGGAGATGTTTCTTCTTCAGCTACAGTCAGTTGCTTCAGGAGCTCCTTGCACTTTTTCCTAGCATCTGTGCAATTTCTGATAAGAGTGTTGTGAGACACAAGATGACCGCTGCTTTTCACTAACCCTTCATCCGAGTCTTTCTCATATGACTCACCCTCAACATCTGTAGATGCACGATCACTGGAACCTTGATTGGTCGCTGGAAATGTCATGTACACAACCTTCTTCCATTGTTGGTCATCGAAGTCATTTGACTCTGATTCATCACTCAATGAAGCATTCATAGCGTTTTCCTGAGCATTCTTCAGGTTTTCACAGTCACCCTTGATGTGACCAAATCCTTAACATTCATAGTATTGAGGAAAACAAGTTTTCTTGTCTCTGTAGGATTTATCTCGTGAATCCTTTTGAGATTCTCCTTTGGATGGTAGCTCAGATGATCTTCTCCAAGTCCGTTTGGCAAGCTTCAAATACTTTAGGAAGTTTCTGGTTAGCATAGCTATTGGTTCAGAATCAAAGGACTCATCATCATTGGATTCTTCATGAACCACTTCCTTTTCCTTCTTGGAAGTTTTCAAAGCAATGCTCTTTGCTTTTGAGAGAGAATCTCCTTCTCTCATAGGTTATGGGAGAACCTACCAATCCAGCAGCTCTACATCCTTGCTTTCTTTAATAGCAGTAATTTTGGGGTCAAAATGAGGAGGAAGTGATCAAAGAATTTTTTCAACCACTCTAACTTCAGAAACTCTCTCACCAAGCCCTCGCATAGAGTTCACAATCTCACTTAATTTGGTGTAAAATTCACCAAATGTTTCATCTTCCTTCATGTTCACAGTCTCAAACCGAAACGTCAACATTTGAAGTTTTGCCTTCTTCACCCCCTTTGAACCTTCATGAGTCTTCTCAAGAATATCTCAAGCTTCCTTTGAGGTTTCATAAAGAGTGATTCGTTGAAACTCATCTGGAGACACGCAGTTGAAGATGCAACTTAACCCTCGGTTATTCTAGTTGCTCTTCACCCTATCTTGTTTATCAAAACCTTTTTCAACAGTAATCCATATGTTGTCATTAAGCCCCTTCAAGTAGGCTTACATACGGACCTTCCAATGAGCATAATCATTCCCATTAAAAATGGAAGGGGCATTAGAAAAAGAAGTGTTTGGTTCCATAACAAAGAGGTCAACAAACACGTTCAAGACGTTAGTCAAAAACCGAGCAAACCCGCTCTGATACCAATTGAAAGATTACTAGGATCATGTTGTACCTCTAATCACCAAATAATCAAAAACATGGAAGTAAGCCATTTAAAAAAAATAAAACATGCACAGTGGAATCAAAATAAAATCACAACCACAACACAAGATTTGTTTACGAAGTGGAAAACCCTTCCAACACATCAAAGATAAAAACACTCCGGGGCAGCCAAACCTGAGAAATCACTATATAAAGATTCAGAATTACAGACCATACGATACTCACAAACTTGAGGACCTCTACACTTAGTAAAAACAACAAGCTTCCCAGCTTATATCCATCCTTACCATCTTCACGGAGTGCAATGCCTCACCAACCCTTCAGTAGACTTCTTTCTTCAAGTAACCAAACCCATAATCTCATGTAGATGAACGAACAAGGCAACATGCCAAAAACAAGAGCAAAGGATAGCCTAAGCTTTATCACGTCCTCTGTTAAAATAAACACTCCTGAGAAATAGCGCTCATAAAGAACTATTGAGACTTCAGTGAACAGTGGCATAGAGAAAATATTTTTTGAAAAGTCTGCAATGAACAGTAACAGTAAAATCCTTTTATAAGAAAACCATTTTACTCTTCACGTCCTAACTGGAAACATTTCTCGTTATGAGGGGAAGAACAGATTGGTAGATCTGAGAATTCCACGTACTAACGAGAAAGTAGTTCCGTTATGACGGAAAGAACAAATGTCACCTCTTCATCACATGTCCCATCTTAATGCACCAACTGACGAGAAAACAGGGAGCTCAATATTGGTCCCGTTACATGTCCCGTCCTAACGAGGTTCTTGACGAGGAAACAATAACTCCACATTACATGTCTCATCCTAACGGCATTCCTAACGAGGAAATAGAGACTCCCTGTTACATGTCTCGTTCTGAAAGCACTCCTGATGAGAAAGCAGTAACTCCTCATTACATGTCTTATTTTGACGGCACTTTTAATGAAGAAACAATAGGCTCTTCACATAGTCTCGTTACATGTCCCGTTCTGATGGGGTTTGTGACAAGAAAACATAAAGTTCTTCAAACGACCCCTGAAAGGCTAAGCACTATTCTCCAAAGTTTTAAACACAAAAGAAATACAAGAAATATCATTGAATAAGGCCAAACTAAAAGTAAGCCCTAAGTTTTTATCATAGGAGATACCTCTGGTTTACATAAAGACGAAGATAGTACCTTCGTCAAACTTCCATCCAAAAATTAACAAAAATCCACGTTAGTGCCCCTAAAATCTTGACACATGTCCATATAAAAAATTAAAATAAAAAAAAAAAATTTTAAAAAAAAAATTAATTAATTAATTAATTAATTAATTTTTTTATTTTTTTTGGAATGGGGTGGCTTCCGGCCACCCCATTTGGAAAAATGAGGGTGGCTGGCCACCACCCCCATTTTTCCTTAAGGGGTGGCTGAACCCACCCTTGGTCGCTTTGGGGGTGGCCAACCCTTGGGCGTGGCCATTAATATTATTATTTTTCGTTTGGCCTTGGGATGGTCGGACCACCACAAAGGGTCATGAGGTGGCTGGAGGGTGGCTTCGGACTTTTTTATTTTATTCATTGGCCTTTTGGGGTGGCTGAGCCACCTTCCCAACAGCCTTGAAGCCAACCCCATTTTCCAACTTGGGGGTGGTTCGGCCACCCATAAAACGGCCAGGGGTGGGCGGCCACCCCTTAAGGCTTCCAATTTTTTTTTAAAAAAAATAAATTAAATTAATTTTTTAATATTTTTAATTTAAAAGTATTTATTTATTTATTTTTAATTTTGTATATGGACATGTGTCAAGATTTTAGGGACGCTGACGTGGATTTCCGTCAATTTTTGGATGAAAGTTTGACGGAGGTACCATTTCCGTCTTTATGTAAACCCGAGGTATCTCCTATGATAAAAAAACTATATCCTAGAAGACAAAAAATAAAGTTGTTAAACCACAGGGGGCAAAAATGTATTTAACCCTTCTTTATAATATCATGACTCTTGGTGAGTATTTTATGCATTTCTTTTAAATTTTTAACATTCATTTAAAATATATGTTTTATTCTTGGGTATTACAAAGGAATTGAGGGAGGAGCGATTGGAGTCGATAAGGTGGGGTCGGAGATTGGTGAGTTGGTAATGGAAGAGGATGGTGTAGAACTCGGGGCGATGAGAGGATTGAAGGAGGTGGGAGAGCTAAAGATAGAGGGAATGGGCTACCAATAGCTCCTCCATTCCGGCAATGGCAACAAGTGCATCATGTGATTTGATAAATTAGCGGCACCTTGTTAGGGACAAAACAGAAGATTAATGAGTAAGGTTAAACAACGATAGATTTTATGGCTTTTTATTAAGTTTTGGATGATGTGAAACTCTTTTCAAGTTTTGGTTTGGTAGGCCCGTTACAATTTTTATTACCCAATAACCAATTTGATCCCGAGGCAAGGAATAACCAGTCACACCAAAAGATGCTGTCAACCCAGCTAGAACCACACCTGTAACCCAAGTCAATTCACGAGGTTTTTTAAAACCACCAGTGAGATACACGCGAAATACGTGCAAGATCATTATTAGGACCATCATACTTGCAGACCATTGATGAACTGATCGGATTAACCAACCAAATTTCGCTTCTGTCATTACATATTGAACAGAAGCAAAAGTTTGGTGACTTATCAACCCTCTCAGAGAAGATAGAAAACCTTAGCGACTAAAGTTCCCCTCTCTCTCCTGTCTTAAGCTCAGCTGAAATTACTTGAGGAGGAGGGCAAACCTTCTGGGTTCCCTCTTCCTCCCATCCCCCTTTCATGTTTTTCCTTCCTTCTCCTTATGAGCTTCTCTCTTTGTGAGAGAACTCACTTTTATCTAGAGATTTCTCTAGATCTATCTATCGTCTTTGACGATTTATCCCTGACCCTCAAGAAACAGCAGCCGCAATGGATCACCTCCCCCCCGCTTCCCCCCTGTCATGGATCGTCTACTCCATCACTTCACCGTTTAGATCCGTGTAGGCTTGAAGATTGACTTTTTCAAAGTCCAATCTTCCTCTCTCCATCAACCCTAGCCAGACACGCTCCTCTCCTCCATCATCACCGGCGTTCTAGGTTTCTAGTGAAGTTCTCTGCAACCCCTTTCAACCGCCACGTGTAGGGGTCTGGTCTACACGCTCCTGTGAGTGGATCTAATAAGCCGGCACGTGGGTCCCACGTGCCGTGCAGTGTCTATCGAAGCCTCCCTCCGTCGCAGCTGCTATGTTTTGAGTTTTTTCCTGTTACTTTGTGTAACTGTTAAGTGCTAAAATATTCATATTTTTATTCTTTCACTTACATGTTTTAATCCTTTAGTTTTAGTTAATTCATGCCATTTTAGTTCCTTTTTGTGTTTTCCTCGTTTTGTAGGCTTTTGGAAGAAAATAAAGTAAATCTGGAAGATTTGGGCTCAAAGAGAGAAAATGGGAAAAGTTGGAGCCCCTGACAGTGCGATCGATCGTAGGTTCCCTGCGATTGAGCGCACTACTAGAGAAGACAAAACATGAAGCGGCCATGTGCGATCGAGCTTACATGGGTTGCGATCGATTGCACTCGTGCGCAGGTGACACATCAAGAGTGCGGCTAGATTGCTAGTATTTCCATATTAGGGTTTTCCAACTCCCACTTGTAATAGGAGTAAAACCCTACGAATTTCCTAGGTTTACTAGGACAACAAGGACTTCTAAAGCCCTATAAATAGAACTCTAAACCTTGAGAATAGGGGAAGGGGAAAAGATACTTTCCACGGAGAAGAATTGGAGCTCTTTAAGTTCAAGTTTCGGGTTTATTCTTTTCTTTTATTTTATTTTATTTTATGAAGATGTTTAACATCAAACTTATGTGTAAGTAATTTAACTAGATT
>NC_081551.1:11978821-12038748 GCF_901000735.1 Corylus avellana | reverse complement strand
AAACAAGTGAAGCATATATACCTGCAGTGCCGGGAAAGGCCGACAGAGATGCTCTTCATGATGGAAACAGAGAAGACAGTGTTTGGGAAGAGATTATCAACGAAAGCATTTACTTTAAAGTGGGTTGTGGGGGTTTGGGAAAATCATTTTGCATGTAAAACGTTGTTTTTTTTTTTTTTTTTTTTTTTTGTGTATAAACATGACAAAAGGAATATACGAACACTATTCAGGATTCACTTGTGAGCCATTTATTGGAGGAGAGAGGGATAAGGTTGAAGACGCATTGATTGGAGGAGATTTAGAATGAAATTCCAACGGTCGTTTCCACGCACTGGCCCATCGTCCTCCGTCACCGACCCCCTACAGAGCTATAGAGAGGCTAAACACTGACAGTTATGTGACTACTCACAAGCTTGTCTTTTCACTTTCTCAAAGAGTAAAAATATTTCCAAATAACTTAAAAAGATGAAAATGATTGTAGACAGAAATATTTACTACAATTGTCGTCGTACAGTGGACCACAACAGTAAATAAATAATCATCGTTACCTTTCTTTCCGATCTTTTCCATGTACCCCACACAGACACAATGATAATTGAATTTCAAACATAAAAAACATCACTTTCAAACATCAACGTCATATTCAAACGACCTATCCCACTTAAAAAGGTCTTCTTTATCTTGCGTTTTAAATATAGTGAAAATTAAACAAAATTAGATCTATCTCAATTCTACACAAAATTTTCTTCTTCTTCTTCTTTTCTGTCTAATACGAAATTTAAGCTCATTTTCTTTTCTAAATATAGAGAAAATTAAGAAAATAATCGCAACAAGTTACATTTGCAACATATCCCTTATATATTTTTTAAATAAATGAATATAGTAAAACTATAGCAGACTCCATGCCTATGGCCTTATTTGTTAAATATTAAAGCATTTTTTACTGTAGTGTTAACAATAAAAAATAATTAAAAAAATAATAATAATTAGTATAGAAAAGTAAAAAAAAATTGTATTGAAAATTGAAAAAATTTTGTTTTAAAGTAATTTTTTTTTTAA
The DNA here is from genome assembly GCF_901000735.1 of Corylus avellana. Classification (NCBI taxonomy): domain Eukaryota; kingdom Viridiplantae; phylum Streptophyta; class Magnoliopsida; order Fagales; family Betulaceae; genus Corylus; species Corylus avellana. The sequence goes on along the minus strand of NC_081551.1, from coordinate 12,037,689 downwards.
ATAGTGGTAAAAAGTAAATGATATGATATAAAAAGTGAGAATGTTTGGATGTTAATTAATTTTAAAAAATGAGATGAATATGTAGTGTTTGGTGTTGTTTAACAAATACCACCATAATACTAAAAAAAGGAACTCTTTCTCCTCTCACACCTCCTAATTAAGACACGTTTCTTCACCCTTGTCTCAAAAGGCAACACTCATCAAGCCGACTTTGAAGAGTATTCGCATTGGCTTATCCGTTCAGCAACTCCATTTTGTTGTGGAATATAAGCAATGATTGTTTCATGAATAATGCCTACAGATTCACAATAAGAAGGAAAATGAAATTATCCTCCTCTATTGGATTTGAGGAATTTAATTCTGACATCACATTCATTTTCTACTTCTGTTTTGTAAACTTTAAAATTTTTCAGAACTTCATCTTTTGAAAACATAAGATATACATAACAGAATTTTGAAAAATTATCAATGAAGGTTACAAAATATTTTTTACCTCGTCTTGTAGGATTGCTATGCATGTCCCAAACATCACCATGCACAAGTTGTAATAATGTAAAAGATTTATTAATTTTCGAAAAAGATTTTTTGGTACTCTTTGTTTGAAAATATATTCTACATTTATCAACCATGTTATTAACAGAATTAGGAATCAAATTTAAAACAGACATAGCATGCAATCTTCTAGTATACATGTCCTAATCTATTATGCCACAAAGAAATTGAGTCAATCATATAAGCAAAAACATCAACTTTATTAACCAAATTTAGTTTAAACATACCCTCAAACAGATAACCCTTCCCAACAAAAGCACCCCCTTTGGTCAGCACAAATTGATCTGACTCAAAGACACTTAAATCCGAATTTATTAAGAAGACCCCCAGACACGAGATTCTTCCTAATTTCAGGTGCATAATACACTTCAGTTAGAGTAAGAATTTTCCCAGAAGTGAATTCCAAATTGACTGTTCCTTTGCCTTCAACAGCAGCAGTGGAGGAATTTCTCATGTAGATAATACAACCATCCTCCACGGCTTCAAAGGTCTTGAATAGACTCATCTCTTTGCAGACATGCTTTTGAAGCACATGAGACAATCCACCACGAACCATCTTCTTTGAGCATGCAGATCTCAGATATCATGGCCACAAACTCTTTTGAGTTAGAAGCTTACTGTTTCTTTTTCAGAAAATGGCAATCCTTCTTAAAGTGGCATGGCTTGCCACAATGATAGCAAGCAAACTTCGCCTTCTTCTCATGGTTCTGGTTCTGTTACTAGTTCTAAAAGTTCGTCCTCTTCTTTTGATAGGGCTTTTTGTTCTGAAAATGCTTCTTTGAAGAAGAACCTTCCTCCACCATATGCACTTTCAAGGACAGAAATCCTTGTTCTTCAATGTCTTTTATTTTCAATTCTTCCTCAATTTGAAAGTGCTAGCCTAACTTATCAAAAGTATCTCCTCTTTTTTGAGTTTCAGAATTTTCTTTTGTTCTTTCCAAGAGGGAGGAAGTTTGTCAATGATGGATGAGACATCAATTTCCTCATCCATCTTCATGTTATACTGACTAAATTGACTCAAAATGTGCAGAATTTCTTTAAACTATTCAAAAATAGGCCTAACATCAATCATTTTATAACTCATAAATTTAGAGGCCAAGAACTTCTTACTTGTAGCATCTTCTAAAAGATCCTTAGCCTCGAGTGCATCCCGGACATCTTTGGCAACCAATTTGATTTGGTAGATGTCGAACACAGAATTCACCATAGCATTGCATATGTGGCCCTTGCAAATGTAGTCATCTTGCTCCCAGTTCATCCTTGCCTGAATCTCAGCAATCGTCTCGCTATCATGTTGTTACGTTTTCGGGACTCCGAGCGCGTAACTGGTTTATGAACTGAAAAATTACTAGGATCGTCTCTCCTTAGCTTCCCTATTATTGAGAAAATAAGCAAAACAATTCTAGCGGTAGGATTTTCGAGGAATCCTGGACCTCCTTTGGTAGAGCAATTTGAGAAACTCTTAAACTCCCACAAACACAAGGTTTGAATAAATTCTTGACTGACTTCTTATTTCATAGCAATGCAGTATTTAAAGAATAGAATTACAACTGAAATATAGTCCCACACGTGTGTGACTTATGACTCCTAAAGCAATAAAGATAAGAACTCCTAAAACAATAAAGATAAAACTCCTAAAGCAATAAGGATAAGATCTCCTCAAGCGATAAGAATAAGAACTCATAAAACAATAAAGATAAGACTCCTAATGGAAATAATAAGAACTCTAAAACAATAAAGATAAGACTCCTATTGGAAATAAATTACTGCATTGTCCATGTTGACACACCCACCAACCCTTTGCCACTTATATGTAACACATGTGCTACATGCTTCGGAGTTATTAGCACATAAGCCACCTTCAAACAAGTAAGGAGGAAGTGCATCTTCTTCTTCTTCCACCCCTTGAAGGAAGTTCCATCAAACTGATTGAGTTTGGTGAAATCAATAGCAAGTTCTTTTAGAGATTGTGGTGCGATTGAAGCAAAAAATAATTTCTTAAGATTGTAAAAGTCATAAGGAAAATACAGAAACTCGAAATTGCTCTTAAGGTGTGTTGCAATGTCACTTTTCTTAAGAAATTATTTGCCCCCACTAGATATGGTATGCAAAAGAGTAACAACAAATATTTCTCTAGGATACAATGGAGCCCATAAAACTTTTGTAGTTTAATTGCGTTCTACACAAACGAATTTAAACCCAAAAATACCCTTAGATTTTCTATTCTATCAAGAGACAAAGACTCTGATAATTATCTTAGTACAAAGAAAAGTTCTAAAAGAATTGAATAATCATTTCAAAATTAAACTGCCAATTTAACAGTTAGAAATTGCTATTAAACTGCTTATCCAACATACACTTAATCCTAACCATTAGATCTTAATTATTTAATATCAACCGTTAGATCACAGTTAATTTGATTTTACAATTAACTATAATCATATTCCAGTAAATCCAACTACTGGATCTACCTAAGAAGTATCATACAGTTTAGATCAAACCACTAGATTAAACGATCTTGACCATCAAAAAATGAATGATCATGATTAGATTGCTCCAAACTCTGATGCTTCGTGCCAAGTGTGCCATCAAGGTGCCACCAGCGTGCGTGTGCGTTAGGTGCTTCGCAAAGTACTAGAGTATACACTCCAAGTAATGCCACATGATTCTTGGAGGGATACAAGAGTAATACAAGAAAGACTTTTTAGAATTACTCTGTATACACTTAAGCTTTTAATAGCTTAAAGTTTGTTAGGCCTTATAAATGCCAACTTCAATTTCTCTCTTTCCAATATGGGACTTTCTTCATTCAATGCTCTTTAAAACCTTCAATTTTAAAACATTCCCAAGACACAAAATAATATCTATAAATATTAATTTTGAAAATTTTTTAACAACATAGAGGACAAGACCCCCGGTCGGGTTGTCTGATGGATCGACACCGACTAGTGGGTCCAAGAGGGCTTGTTAGGCTGGGACGTGGGCTTGGGTTGCGTGGAGGAATAGAAGTAGTACAAGGCGTAGGATGAGGATGAGGTATGGTTTTTCTGTCGTTAAGTGCATTCCTAGCAGCTTCCCATTCATCTTCCCTAAGTTTAAGGATCCAAACTACTTTTTGGATCCCTATTTTAATACACTTCACAATAGCTTTCCTTATTATTTTCCTATATCAATAAAATATTATTTTTTACTCTTTCTTTATTTTATTTTAATTAATTTAATTCATTGGCTCTCTCTCTCCGTCAAGTAAGATGCAGCCCTTCCATTTCCCCCTTCTAAACATCACGTTCTCTCTCCATCAAGAAAAATGCAGGACACTCAAGCCCATTTCTTCTGTTTCATTCCTTCACCGGGCATGGCTGATAGAGAGAGATGAGAGCGTGAGTGAGGGATCGAGCTGAGAGAATGAGAGGATGGGCAAGAAAGAAAGGGGCTCAGGGCTACGCTGTGCAAATTTGGCGTGGTAGCTGGCGTCCATGGGGTGGGTCACCATTGAAAAGGCAAATCGGGTGGTGGCGTCTCAGTTGGGGCTTCCTTCAATAGATGGTTTTTGGTTAGAGCGTAAATCACATTTCAAGTTTGTCAATTTTAAGTTTGGATAGGTTGTTGTGGCTATGGCCATGTGGGTGTAGATTTATAGATATTTTTTTCTTTGATTTATGAATGGTCGAGTGATTATAGAACTTGTTGATCGTGATTTTAAAGGAAAATGAGCTGTTATTGTTATGTTTTGGGAGTGATGTTGGTTGAACTCCATTGAAGGTGCTTGAACAAAGAAGAAGAGGCTATATAAGTTGCTTTGAGAGGCGTGGGAGGAGAGAGTAATTTTTATTTGTGATCGTAATAATGAGAGTAGGGATCACTACAATTGAACCCAATACATTGTGTTGAACTGTAGCAATCATCATGTTTATAGTAGATTTAGGGACTCTGTTGCGGGTGACTTTATGAGACTTCTTTTGACATTTTTCCTAAGTTTAAGGAACATAACTACTTATAGGGGAGCTACTGCTAATGCTCTAAGAGATTTGGGTTGGTAGGATTCGTGACCTAGATCGAAGTCATAGCTGGATTTGGACTTACTGTAATTCGAATTCACGATTTTAGAGTTTTGCCCAACTAAAATTGTATTGCTCACATTGATGGCCATGAAAATCATTGTGGTTTCTTCCTCTTATATGTCAATATATTATATAAATCATTTTGCAACAAGATCATGCCAACCACCATCTGCAGTTCTTTCAATCATATATCTTTGAGAGGACCTGGATGAGAGAAAGATAGAGGACAGTGATGAAAACAACAAGAGAGGCCATTTGGGAAGTTGGTATTTTGTGAAAATATGGCGCAGGGATTTGAGAAGAAATAAAGAAATAAATGAATAATAATGTTTAAATGATATAGAGAAATAATAGATAATCGGATATACGGTATTTTTTAAAATTTATTAACTAAAATATATAAAGTGGGTTTTGATTACCCATTTTGCATAAAAATTTACAGAAGCTATTGTGGATTCTCTAAAGGTGATTCCCTTATTTAAATTTAGGAAAAATTCAAGAAAGTCACAAAAAAGTACCCACACAGACCTCTTCTATTTTTTCTAAACCCTTGGATTTTGCACCATAGCAATCCACCGTAGCAATCCCTCTAATTATTAAAATAAAATAAAAAAATCATGGTACTGTCTCTTCTGTTGCAACTCCCCATACACCATCATCCCTCTCCTTCACGCATTATCTTAAAAAAAGCAAAGAGAGAAGGAGAAAGGGACCCACCCCATGGACGCTAGCCATGGCTGTGAAATTTGCAGAGGTATCACGTTCGTTTTAGAAGGAAAAAAGGAGAAATCTGCTTAAGCTTTGCTTTAGAAGGAGAAATCTGCAGAGGTCTTTGTTTTGGTTACCTACACTATGATTTTCCTCTTTAACCACGACCCACCCCATGGATGTCGATCACCACACCATGTCCGGCCAAAAGAGTTAGTTTGGGTTTGGGTTTTCTATCTCTCTTAGTCGTGGTGTTCACTGCGAGAGAGAGAGAGACGCAAAAGAGAGAGAAAGAAGATGGTAAAAGTAAAAAATATTATTTTATAACTCACAAAAAAAAGAGTAAAAAATATTATTTTATGATATTGATAAAAATTAAGGGAATTTGTTTGGGATGAATTTGTATAGCGAAGCAACAGTAGTTTGGTTTCCTAAAATTTAGAGAAAATTGTTGGGTGTATGCTAGAAATGCTCTAAGAACATCATTAATAGCTCTCTAAAATTCACTTTTAGATAAAATTTGGTTAAATTTGACAAAAAAATAAAAAACAAGCTTCATCAAGCTTTCTATTTTAGAGCTTGATTTGGAGAACAAAATCTTTTCTCTACTCCATTTTTTTTTTAATGTTTTTATATTTTCTCTCACACTTTCTCTCTTTCCTCACCTTTATGGGTTTGTAACTTTGTAGAGGTGTTTCTGAGAATAAAAAATGAATGAAGATAAAATAAAAATTATATTTAAATAGAATATAGTAAAATTTAAGGAGTTTATTATTAAGAAATAATATGAGTCAATAAGAGCATTGCCAATGGAGGAGCCAAATTGTACTTTTATCTAAAATGGTTAATCAAATTTGTAAAAAACCCCTACATTAGATTAGCACAAAAAAAAAAAAAAATGAAAAATGGATATTTGATTGGATTAGCCGGAGAAAAAAAAAAAAAAAAAAAAAGCTACATGTAGTAGTACTTTTCAAGGAAACTATTTTAGTTTTTATTGTTTCGCTCACCTATTTTATCTTTTTCCCCAAACTTTTCTCAGTTTTTAAGGGATCATTATGAGAATATTCTTTCACAATTTTTAATAAAAAGATATTTCATAAATATGATTTACATTACTATGAGAGTATGGTTTTCATACTTAAGTTGGCAAATACGTTATTTGAAAAATATAACCCTTGAAAATTATAATTATTATAAAATACACCTGTTTCAAAAATATTATAGTTAAAAAAAAAAATGATTATTTGAAAAATAATAATCGTTCAAAAATTATTGTGTTAAACAAATTACTATTAAAAAAATAAAGAGTGAAATACGAATTTTAGAAAAGAAATAATGATAGAATCAATAAAGAGTAAAAAAATAATATTAAAATGATATAGATAAAAATATAGCTAATCGGATGTAGGAGGCCTTTAAAATTCATTAGCTAAACTGGATAAAGTGAGTTTTAATGAACTATTTTGCATAAAAATTTGGCTCCTCCATTGGGAATGCTCTAAGTTCCTCATATTTTTCTACAAATTTAATAGATTAACCATTAGATTTGTGGGGTCCACATAAGTCTACAAATTTAATGATTAATTTGTAAAATAAGACGGGCAAAATATGAGAAAAATATTAATCCATAACATTTCTCTTTATTATTTGGTACTTTGGCATAGCTGTTAGTTAAACTTAAAAAAGTTAGTTTTTAAGCCAAATTTTAGCTAAATAATATAAAGGTCATTGAGAATGCTCTAAAAGCTTTTGGGAGAGCTCCATTTGTAAGAGAGAGAAAGAACGAGATTTTGAGAGAGCGACTAAAGAGAGAGGAGACTGAGAGACATAAGCACGATGGTTGGGCCACCATCGTCATGCAGTGGGTTGCGGCTCAAGCAGTGTCTCATGGTTCATTGTCTGGATTTTATCAAAGGTTCATTGTCCTCGATTTTACCTAATGGAAATGCTTATTGATTTTATGTTTGAGTATCAGAGGCCCAATTTCTTGGTTTTCATGTGGTTTGTGACTTTCTCTTGGGTGAGACTTGTAGCAAGTTTGCTTATTTATGTTTGAGTATGTGATAGTTTTGGTTCCAGAAAAGAAAGTTTTTCTTGCATAGTGATTATGGGAATTGGTAATTGTCTAGCATTTGGAGACTTTGGATGAACTGGTATGTCAAACTTTCAAACTACATAAAACTCCACCCCAATCTAGATGTACTACTAAAAATCATACTTCTCTACTGAAGAAGACATTTTACTAGTAAAGGATTGGCTTAATACTAGCATTGATCCAATTCAAGGGAATAATAAAAAATATAAATATAAAAGCCACAAAATTTTGGGGTAGAATTTGGAAGAACTATAATGAGATCAAGAAACAAATGTAATGTCCCCAAAATTAAATAGACTAATTCGATCTATCTTGGAACAGTTACTAACAATACCTCAAGACCAATTAACTAGTAACTGACTCATGGTATTACCCATTAATTGAAACAAAGTAAAAATATGCAGAAAGCAATATATATGATATGAGATTACTACATCCATAAATATCATTAATTACATATCAGGAGCCTCCAACAATATTCTATGGACATAAATAGCTAACCAGACCTAATAATGTGAGCCATTGGCTTGGCGTCTTCATCCTATCGAACTTTCTCACTCTATATACGAGCAACCTATTAAACTACAAAATACTGAAGTGTTTGGCAGGTGGAAGAAAAATGCTGGGACTAGGTATGTGAATCAGAAACTGCATAGCGAAAAATACAAATTCTCATGCCCAAGAACATCTTTATGAAGAACAATTGTTGTTTAAAATTAAATTGCAAGAACAAAGAATATTTTCTTGGATATCAACACCACAACTAGCTTTGAGCAAAAATCATTTTGCTTAATCTTTCTCCAAGAATGTTCTTCCTTCTCTGAAAACACAACAAATCTTAGGGATAATGAGACCTCTAGATCTTCTCACCAATGACTAACAATAATCAAGAGAGTGTAGTCTTTTACTTGGTGATGAGTGCCAAATATTGCATATTTGAGTCCCTTAATTTGCATATGTTAATTCCTTAGCATTTTTATTTGTTTGATGTTATTTTATTTTAGTGTTTTCAGGTTCCGAAGGAAAAATGCAACTAATTTCATTAATGATGGGGCTTATGACACTTTGGGGAGCATTGGCAGCAAATTTGGATCGAGTGATGATTGCACCTGACGAGTCCTACTAAAAAATCCATATCTAGAGTTTCGGAACTCGGATTAGAGCAAGCTTTATAGAATTAGAAAGCTAACTCAAAGATATACAAAGTCATATTTCACGAGAGTTTGCTAATTCCGATTTACTAGGTCAAAAGAATGTCAGTTCACAAGTTGCCCGAACGGTGAATTTCCCGTCCGAACGGACATGAGCTCGAGCACATGGTTCAAGGGCTCGAGTGCACGTAGGTGAAGTACCAATCCAGACAATGAAAAGTTACATCCAGACAGACCACTGATGTGTCCTAGCTGCCCTTTTTAGGGCTGAAAACCCTAGAAACCCATATAAATGGACTGCTAAGCCTCGAGAAAAAGGGGATGGAGGCTGATAAGCGCCGAATGTTGCACATTAAACCCCTTAATTTGCATATGTTAATTCCTAGCGTTGTTATTTGTTTGATTTTTTTTTGTTTTTATGTTTTCAGGTATTTAATAAAGATACAAGAAAATCAATGATTTTGGGCTCAAAATGCAGTTTACTACAGCGGATTCACTGTAGCAAAATTACTGTAGCATGTACTGTAGCTACAGTACGCTCGAGCGCAGCTACAATGCGCTCGAGCACACACGCGCGGCATAGGCAAAAAGCAGTCCGAAATTAATAAGGAAAGTTTTTCTAGGTCTCCCAATCCGACTGGGAGACTGAAATGCGATTTTTCTAGGATTCTTAGGGCTTTTAGGACTCTCTTAATCCTTATAAATAGGCCTCTAAGCATTGAGAAAAAACACACACCGCTTCCTAGAGCTAGAAATCAGAAAATTGTCTTTGGAGCTTAGAAGATCATGAGCGGCTAAACCCCTTTGTGGGGTGTTGATGTAACCCTTTCCAAGCACAATGGTTTGATTGTATTTAATTTCTAGAACTTCAATTTATGCTTGTTGATTGTATAACTATGAGAATTGCTACATTTTGATTCTGTTCTTAATTATTAAATGCAATTGTTCTTAAATTCCAAAATCAATATTTGTGATATTCTTCTCTTGTCTTGGAAAGTATTTTACTTTTATTGATCTCAAATCATTCTTGTTTTCTGTGATTATGAGAATGATGGTTATACAATGGGTTTAATTGACATATGATCAATAGGATTTGATAGGTCATGCCTAGGGAAGACGGATTGTACTACACCCTAGTTTAGTGTAATTTAAGTAGACAGTCCGTGCCAACCGAAGATGGGTTACACTTATTCATTGATTGTATGTATCCTGTTAAAGAATTTGATAATTTATACATAGGAAAGACGGGTCGTACCGCATCTTAGTGGTTAGGTAGACGATCCGTGCCAATCGAAGATAAATTATGCTTATTCTTTAATAAGGTAATTTCTTGTTTATTTATAACAGGCATAGAATGAATTTCTGTGATTAATTATGATTAACCATAGTTGTGCGGATAGAGGTGAAGTCAATACCTTACACTCTCTCTTATTTTAAATTTTTTATTTTTATTTTCATGCACTTTAAGTTTTAAAGAAATCAAATCAATTCTCTTTTTAATTAAGTTAATTTTAATCTTTCGAATTTTGATAATAAAACCTCTGCAGTCCTTGAGGTTCGACACTCTCAATATAGCCCTATCCTACAGGATTCGTACTATTGCGAGTGGTTATTTTTATTATTGATATTTTTGGTCACAAAAATACCACATTAGAGGCCAAGAACGAAATTTCACACTTTTTCTCCTTTTTAGTTTAGTTTTTCTTTTGGTTTAGGATTTATTTTTAATCATGTGTAGCTAATTCTCAACTAAGGTTGAGGGTGAAGCCTCACCGATGAAGAGCAACATTATTTTCATATAAGTTGATATTATCCTATTTTATTGAGTTTTAATATTTTAATTGTTCTATTTCAATTCAATTAGTGTGATGATTCTTGGATATCTCTTGTAATTTACAAATACATTTGATGATTTGAGATAGTTTCATTTAATTGATTGTTTGGATTTTTATTTATCAAAATATTGGACATTCATTGTGTTCCATTCTATGGATACATTTGATGATTTTGTTTAAATTGGATATCTTTTGTGATTTACGAATACATCTGATAATTTAATTTAAACTGAATATCTTTTGTGATTTGTGCAAAGAACGGATTCAGTGAATGCTTTAATTAATCTTTGAAGCATACTAGAACATACATAGGATTTTATTTGTGAGAACTTCGGATTAATATTGATGAACATGAAATATGTTGCTATGATTTGGTGAGTGTGGATTCCAAAACCTTAGTGCTTTTCTTTTTTAGTTGATTAATATTATCTTATTTAGTTTTATGTTTTATTTGCAATTCAAAAATCAAATCTTTTTCGGAACTATGTTAGGATTCTTCTATTGATTTCAGAATATATATATATATAACACTACTGGAGGCTAAGAAGTTGAGCAAATAACTTCTTATAAACTTTTTAGGCTTTTAAAAGGGTTGTGGGACGAGTTTATAGTGTTTTTGGCATACAAAAACTAATTTCTGATGCATTGGGATCAATAGCCATCAAGGGTTGATCGATCCTGTTAGTTTGGGATCAATTAGCACACTCTTTGGATTAATCACTAGTTTTTTTTTTGGTGTTACATTCTGATAGCATTTCCAACTTTCGAAAACACTTTAAAACTTTTTCACCACTTTTACTCCAACTAGGACTTAAACAAGAGAACTAGTCATGTAACCCCCCACCCCTACCTAGATAGGACCCTGATTACCTTCATGTTTGTCCTACCTAAAGGTAATGTCCTTCATAAAGGAAATGATTTGGTAAAGGGAGTCAGTGTGTGTGTCTCAATCTCATAACCATTTGAGTTCTCCCTAATTGGAGATCTATGAGATAGAAGATTGCAGTGAGGTCGGATATGACCTTTTTCACCATAGAAATGACATGTGGGAACTTTCCTTTGAAAATGTATTCTCCTTATAGGAGCATGAGAGATATGTCCACTAGATCCTCTCATTCCCAGAAAATTTGAAGGAGGCATATTAGTAATTCTACTTTAGTTAAATGGTAAATTTGGGCTTTCAGTCATTAGGAACCTCTGGGAGGGCTTTTGGAAATTTTAGACTTTTTGACCATAATTACGCATGTTGGACCACGCGGACGTACGCTTGTAAATAGTACACAAACGTATGTGTGGGGGACTAGCCGAACGTACGCTGACTTTTGGGTTGACCATTGGTTAATACCCGTACGTACAATGCAACCTTTGATCCGCTGGATAGACAATACGCGAACGCATGCCCCAATAGTACCATACGTACGCTACTTTTCAGAACATCCCTGCAGCGTTCACAACTTTTCCCACCTATAAATACCCCACCCCTACACGCCCATTATTCCCCATTTTTGCCCCACCCCTACACGGCCATTACAGGTCATAAGTGGGTCACCTGTTTATGACCCGCTTAATAAACGTGTAGGGCCGTATCAACCTGCGAGTTCGCGGGTTGACACGTTTGACCTGTATATACATATACTTATTTATTTTTATCTCAAATTTATATATATATATACATTTAAACGTGTTCATGGGTTGTGTCGTCTCAACCTGACACGGTACGTTTAGCTAAATGGGTTACACGTGTCGTGTCATGTTACTCGTTAAGAAACCGTGTCGTGTTCAGGTTGATATAAATGGGTTCGTGTCATAAATGAGTTGACACAAATCTGACACGCCAACCCGTTTTGCCAGCCCTGGTCTGGCCATGAGCCCAAACGTACGCCTAGAAGCGTTCCAAGAAATGTCACTTTGGCCAGACGTCCAATAGCCTCTATTTTCATGTTCTATGTTTGTTTTAGTTGAACTTAGGACTAATGATAGGTTTTTCATAGATTTGGAGAACCTAGATCTTTTAGGGGAATACTAGGAGGGATTATTTGACCCAAGTGGGTTCTAACTCACATAATGCTCGCAATTTATTTTCCCACATTGCACGACTATTTTGTATACCAAAACATGCATATTTACAACTCTCACGATATACACTTTGCTGCACATGAATTTTATAATTTGTAAAAATGTGCTACTTAACATGATAATGATATTGAGATTTGTAAAAGTATGCATGTAACATACGGACAAGATTAATTGCGTCGTATGACATGGTACACCTGTACGTGCAGGATAACGGCCATGGGCTTACTATACATGTTAACTTTATGGTCAAATGTGTATGTTATTATATGAACCTTGGATCCAATGGTTGTTTCGTGACCGGCGCAGCCTTAACGGGTGGTCACTAGAAGACATACATCATTAGTAGCATGGGCCACCCAAGGTCAGACTTGGTCGAGCTGCTAGTATTATGGACGGTAGCGTACAATAGTTGGAGCACCAGCATTGTATTACACGTCCTCCAGGACAACGCCAACATAAACCCTTTCTCAGTACATTTGATTTTGTTATATAAACCCTCAAGTCCCGAAACATAACAGCGTTGATTTTGTTATCTTATTTCCAGACAGTTATATTTTGGTCTGTAATATGTATTTTGATGACAGGTCTGTTGACTGGTACATTTGATGATCTATTTATGTTATGAGGTTTATCTTTATTCTGGTGTTTATAACTGTGGTATTTAGTTATTACTATCTATTCCTGTAGTTTAAAGTCGATCCCTGAGTCTTGTCCCGTGAGGGATGTAGGTTGGGAGACGAACTATGGAGTCAATTACCAATTAATTGATTTCCACGAAGCATTACAATTTTTCTCAAGACTACTTAACACAACATGTGAAGCATGTGAGGCAGGAACAAAATTTATCAAAGTTTTTGAAGCTACCGCATCTCTTGAAGATGAGGTATTTTGATCATATCCAATTCCGTGTTTATCACCAAATGGCTTTTGCATGCCCAGAATGATGTTCAATTTCATTCTAACAAGGTTCTTGATGAGAAATGAGTCCTCTTTTAAGCATCTTCCGTTCCCTTGATTCCATCCATTCTGTTTGTTAGGTTTTAGGTTGGTCGTATTCAATGATATTTTTTGTATGTTTATGTTGTTTAAAACTTTATGGGACTTTGTGGAGTTGTTCTTAGGTTCTTAAGGGTTCTTGAAGTATTCTCTATTTTCCCGTCAAAATGAGACAAGTAACGGGGAGTTAATGGTTTCTCATTAGGAGTTTCGTTAGAACGGGACATGCAACGGGAGCAAAGATGGACTCCCTGGTTTCTCATTAGGAACTACTTAAGAATAAGGATGTAACGAGAGCAAAAGTTAGACTCCCTGGTTTTTCATCAGGAACCTTGTCAAAACGAGACAAGCAACGGGAGCAAAGTTGAACTCCCTGATTTCTCGTCAGGAATCTCGTTAGAATGGGACAAGTAACGAGAGCAAAGTTGAAGCTTCTGTTTTCTCTTCAAGAACCCTGTCAGGATGGGACATGTAACTGGACCAAAATTGGACTCTCTGGTTTCCCATCAGTTGGTTCAATAAGACGGGACATGTGATGAAGATGTTGAGATAAAATAATTCTAGGATCCCCATTGAAGTAGAAAAATGGCAAAAATAGAAAATAACAATTATTCACATAAGACACCAAGATTTAAGTGGTAGGCTTAATAAGCCTACATCTACTAGTGGAAATGATCTAAAAGAAATTCACTAACAAAAGGAAAATCACAAAGAGTAATACAAACAAAACACTCAAACCCAAAAGCCCCAATACACCCAAGCTCACAAACACACAAAAGAGAATTAAATACGAAAGAGAAATTATTCTCTTAATTCTCTAAGAGCTGCTGCCCTCTCTCTTCACACACTGCCTCTTTTATTTTTCTCTACACCATGAAGAAGTTGCTGCCTTCGCACTTCTTTCACTCAAAATGGAGCTACTGCCCAGCTCAAAAAATAACTGAAGATGACAAGTCTTCAATATATATGGCTAAGTGGGTTAAGCTTCACAGTGAAGGAAAGAGATTACTTCTTCATGAAATAAACTTCTCCATGAAGTAAAATAAAGACAAGACATGGCTGCAGGAAAAAAGCCACAAAGATGCAACCAAAATTAAATGGGGCCCACGATGACTTGTGAAATCAAGTCATTATTCAACAAAAGAGGAGATATTTGTTCTTCGCGTCATATCGAAAAATCTTTCTCGTTAGGATATGGAATTCTCAGATTTACGAATCTATTCTTCCCGTCATAACTAGAAAATGTCCCGTTAGGACGTGACAAAGAAAATGCTTCTCATATAAATAGTTTTCCTATCACTGTTTATTGCAGACTTTTGGGCATTATTTTCTCTCTGAGCACTGTTCACTAAAGTCTCAAGGTGTTCTCTCTATGAATGTTGTGACTTTAGAGTGGTTGTTATTTTGGCGTGTTGCCTTTCTCATTCATCTACACAAAGTTTACTGCTATGGATGCTTGAAGAAAGAAGTCTACCAAAGGGTCGATAAGGAGATATGATGTGTGCCAAATATTGCATATTTGGACCCCTTAATTTACTTGTGTTAATCCTTTAGCTGTGTTATTATCTAATGTTCTAGTTTAGTTTTGTGTCTTTAGATTTTTATGGGTTGCTATGGGAAAACTGGGGGATTTATGTGGAAGTTGCACATTTTGGAGAAGTAGCCAATGGACTTGCTATCGAGTGCACTACAATCAAGCCCCGCGCCCTACAATCGAGCGCATACGCGCACAAGCCAAAGCCCGTAGCGTGCACATGTGTGCGCCGTATAGGAGAATTAATGCTCGAGTGCGCTCGTGCACACTAAGTGTGCGATCGAGCGCACCTGTCTGATCTGGCACGAATTGTATCTGATTTAAACTTGTAAAACCCTAGTTTTAGGTCTATAAATAGGTAATTATTAGATTAGTTTAGGGAGGTTGCGAATTTCGAGATTTCAAAGGAGAAAAAAAGAGAGTTTTAGGGTTTCCTAACTTTTGGATCTCAACTTTGTGATTCCATATTTGTAAGTACTCAATTTTTCATTATGAATTCAATTAATCTTGTTTAGTCTTTTAATAACATGAAAGGCTAAACCTTCAACTAAGGTTGAAGATGAAGCCTCACTTATGATTAGCAACTTTGTTTCATGTACTTAATGTTTCTCAATTTAATGGTTTAATTGCCCTATTGTTTTACTTCTAATCAATTAGATTGAATAATTCTTTGATATCTTTTGTGATTCAAGGATAAACTTGATGATTTAAGATTATTCAATACAATTGATTGTTTGGTTCTCTTTGATAAAAAATTGGATTTCCCTTGTGATTTATTCTCTGGATACAATTGATGTTTTGATAAAAAAAATTAAAAAAAAAAAAATCGGATATTTTCTTATTATTTACGGATATAGTTAATGATTTGATTGAATATTAGATTTCTTTTGTGATTTGGGTTATGAATGGATATATGAGATATTTTGATTAATTCTTTGAAGCAATAGTAAAACAAACCCAAGATTTATATGTGAGAACTTTGGGGAATATTATAGATCATGAAATTAGGTTGCTATGAATTTGTGAGTGCAAATTCCGAAACCCTATTGCTTCGTCCTTAGATTACAATCACTCTAAATTGATAATGCTTTTGATTTTTCATTCAAACAAAAATCTCTCAAAAATTTGGAACTAGATCAGAGTTTAATTATTTTAGATTAAAATTGCTTTCAAGAATACAATTCCTTGTGGGATCGACCTCGTACTTACAATCCATTGACTACAATCGATTCCTGCACTTGCGAGTTAATAAAATTTGCATAACAAGATGCACTGCTTGAAAATGGTCAAGATGGAGACAAGCAAGGAAGCTTGTTTTTTCTTACTAAGTTTAGAGGTCCTCAAGGTTGTAACTGTGAATCTTCATTTAGTGATTTTATGGGTTTGGCTGCCCCAGAGTGATTTTTACCTTTGATGTGTTCAAAAGGTTTTTCACTTTGTAAGCAAATCTTTGTGTTATTGTTGTGTGGATGTTTCTATATCTGTGATTGATGTTTTAAATTCAGCTGTGCATGCTATGTATTTGTTATAAGGCATTGTTCGATTTGTTGCTTGTTTGTTAAATAGAGGTAGAACATGATCCTAGTAAACTTTCACTGTTCATCAAAAACTGATTTTCATCCCGCAAACTTACACAAATTTTATTAGCATCAAACAATTTGGTAGTCAAGGAATAACTTTCTACCTTCAAGGATTTTTCAGTCTTGTAGGCTGAGTCCAACTAATTTTAAGGGGAGATGTTTCTTCTTCAGCTGCAGTCAGTTGCTTCAGGAGCTCCTTGCACTTTTTCCTAGCATCTGTGCAATTTCTAATAAGAGTGCTGTGAGACACAAGATGACCGCTGTTTTTCACTAACCCTTCATTCGAGTCTTTCTCATATGACTCACCCTCAACATCTGTAGATGCACGATCATTGGAACCTTGACTGGTGGCTGGAAATGTCATCTACACAACCTTCTTCCATTGTTGGTCATCGAAGTCATTTGACTCTGATTCATCACTCAATGAAGCATTCATAGCGTTTTCCTGAGCATTCTTCAGGTTTTCACAGTCACCCTTGATGTGACCAAATCCCTAACATTCATAGTATTGAGGAAAACAGGTTTTCTTGTATCTGTAGGATTTATCTTGTGAATCCTTTTAAGATTTATCAGATGATCTTCTCGCAGTCCGTTTGGCAAGCTTCAAATACTTTAGGAAGTTTCTGGTTAGCATAGCTATTGGTTCAGAATCAGAGGACTCATCATCATTGGATTCTTCATGAACCACTTCCTTTTCCTTCTTGGAAGTTTTCAAAGCAATGCTCTTTGCTTTTGAGAGAGAATCTCCTTCTCTCATAGGTTATGGGAGAACCTACCAATCCAGCAGCTCTACATCCTTGCTTTCTTTAATAGCAGTAATTTTGGGGTCAAAATGAGGAGGAAGTGATCAAAGAATTTTTTCAACCACTCTAACTTCAGAAACTCTCTCACCAAGCCCTCGCATAGAGTTCACAATCTCACTTAATTTGGTGTAAAATTCACCAAATGTTTCATCTTCCTTCATGTTCACAGTCTCAAACCGAAACGTCAACATTTGAAGTTTTGCCTTCTTCACCCCCTTTGAACCTTCATGAGTCTTCTCAAGAATATCTCAAGCTTCCTTTGAGGTTTCATAAAGAGTGATTCGTTGAAACTCATCTGGAGACACGCAGTTGAAGATGCAACTTAACCCTCGGTTATTCTAGTTGCTCTTCACCCTATCTTGTTTATCAAAACCTTTTTCAACAGTAATCCATATGTTGTCATTAAGCCCCTTCAAGTAGGCTTACATACGGACCTTCCAATGAGCATAATCATTCCCATTAAAAATGGAAGGGGCATTAGAAAAAGAAGTGTTTGGTTCCATAACAAAGAGGTCAACAAACACGTTCAAGACGTTAGTCAAAAACCGAGCAAACCCGCTCTGATACCAATTGAAAGATTACTAGGATCATGTTGTACCTCTAATCACCAAATAATCAAAAACATGGAAGTAAGCCATTTAAAAAAAATAAAACATGCACAGTGGAATCAAAATAAAATCACAACCACAACACAAGATTTGTTTACGAAGTGGAAAACCCTTCCAACACATCAAAGATAAAAACACTCCGGGGCAGCCAAACCTGAGAAATCACTATATAAAGATTCAGAATTACAGACCATACGATACTCACAAACTTGAGGACCTCTACACTTAGTAAAAACAACAAGCTTCCCAGCTTATATCCATCCTTACCATCTTCACGGAGTGCAATGCCTCACCAACCCTTCAGTAGACTTCTTTCTTCAAGTAACCAAACCCATAATCTCATGTAGATGAACGAACAAGGCAACATGCCAAAAACAAGAGCAAAGGATAGCCTAAGCTTTATCACGTCCTCTGTTAAAATAAACACTCCTGAGAAATAGCGCTCATAAAGAACTATTGAGACTTCAGTGAACAGTGGCATAGAGAAAATATTTTTTGAAAAGTCTGCAATGAACAGTAACAGTAAAATCCTTTTATAAGAAAACCATTTTACTCTTCACGTCCTAACTGGAAACATTTCTCGTTATGAGGGGAAGAACAGATTGGTAGATCTGAGAATTCCACGTACTAACGAGAAAGTAGTTCCGTTATGACGGAAAGAACAAATGTCACCTCTTCATCACATGTCCCATCTTAATGCACCAACTGACGAGAAAACAGGGAGCTCAATATTGGTCCCGTTACATGTCCCGTCCTAACGAGGTTCTTGACGAGGAAACAATAACTCCACATTACATGTCTCATCCTAACGGCATTCCTAACGAGGAAATAGAGACTCCCTGTTACATGTCTCGTTCTGAAAGCACTCCTGATGAGAAAGCAGTAACTCCTCATTACATGTCTTATTTTGACGGCACTTTTAATGAAGAAACAATAGGCTCTTCACATAGTCTCGTTACATGTCCCGTTCTGATGGGGTTTGTGACAAGAAAACATAAAGTTCTTCAAACGACCCCTGAAAGGCTAAGCACTATTCTCCAAAGTTTTAAACACAAAAGAAATACAAGAAATATCATTGAATAAGGCCAAACTAAAAGTAAGCCCTAAGTTTTTATCATAGGAGATACCTCTGGTTTACATAAAGACGAAGATAGTACCTTCGTCAAACTTCCATCCAAAAATTAACAAAAATCCACGTTAGTGCCCCTAAAATCTTGACACATGTCCATATAAAAAATTAAAATAAAAAAAAAAAATTTTAAAAAAAAAATTAATTAATTAATTAATTAATTAATTTTTTTATTTTTTTTGGAATGGGGTGGCTTCCGGCCACCCCATTTGGAAAAATGAGGGTGGCTGGCCACCACCCCCATTTTTCCTTAAGGGGTGGCTGAACCCACCCTTGGTCGCTTTGGGGGTGGCCAACCCTTGGGCGTGGCCATTAATATTATTATTTTTCGTTTGGCCTTGGGATGGTCGGACCACCACAAAGGGTCATGAGGTGGCTGGAGGGTGGCTTCGGACTTTTTTATTTTATTCATTGGCCTTTTGGGGTGGCTGAGCCACCTTCCCAACAGCCTTGAAGCCAACCCCATTTTCCAACTTGGGGGTGGTTCGGCCACCCATAAAACGGCCAGGGGTGGGCGGCCACCCCTTAAGGCTTCCAATTTTTTTTTAAAAAAAATAAATTAAATTAATTTTTTAATATTTTTAATTTAAAAGTATTTATTTATTTATTTTTAATTTTGTATATGGACATGTGTCAAGATTTTAGGGACGCTGACGTGGATTTCCGTCAATTTTTGGATGAAAGTTTGACGGAGGTACCATCTCCGTCTTTATGTAAACTCGAGGTATCTCTTATGATAAAAAAACTATACCCTAGAAGACAAAAAATAAAGTTGTTAAACCATAGGAGGCAAAAATGTATTTAACCCTTCTTTATAATATCATGACTCTTGGTGAGTATTTTATGCATTTCTTTTAAATTTTTAACATTCATTTAAAATATATGTTTTATTCTTGGGTATTACAAAGGAATTGAGGGAGGAGCGATTGGAGTCGGTAAGGTGGGGTCGGAGATTGGTGAGTTGGTAACGGAAGAGGATGGTGGAATGGTGTAGAACTCGGGGCGATGGGAGGATTGAAGGACGTGGGAGAGCTAAAGGTAGAGGGAATGGGCTACCAATAGCTCCTCCATTCCGGCAATGGCAACAAGTGCATCATGTGATTTGATAAATTAGCGGCACCTTGTTAGGGACAAAACAGAAGATTAATGAGTAAGGTTAAACAACGATAGATTTTATGGCTTTTTATTAAGTTTTGGATGATGTGAAACTCTTTTCAAGTTTTGGTTTGGTACGCCAGTTACAATTTTTACTACCCAATAACCAATTTGATTCCGAGGCAAGGAATAACCAGTCACACCAAAAGATGCTGTCAATCTAGCTAGAACCACACCTGTAACTCAAGTCAATTCACGAGGTTTTTTAAAACCACCGGTGAGATACATGCGAAATACGTGCAAGATCATTATTAGGACCATCATACTTGTAGACCATTGATGAACTGATCGGATTAACCAACCAAATTTCGCTTCTATCATTATATATTGAACAGAAGCAAAAGTTTGGTGACTTATCAACCCTCTCAGAGAAGATAGAAAACCTTAGCGACTAAAGTTCCCTTCTCTCTCATGTCTTAAGCTCAGCTGAAATTACTTGAGGAGGAGGGCAAACCTTCTGGGTTCCCTCTTCCTCCCATCCCCCTTTCATGTTTTTCCTTCCTTTTCCTTATGAGCTTCTCTCTTTGTGAGAGAACTCACTTTTATCTAGAGATTTCTCTAGATCTATCTATCATCTTTGACGATTTATCCTTGACCCTCAAGAAACAGCAGCCACAATGGATCACCTCCCCCCCGCTTCCCCCTTGTCATGGATCGTCTACTCTATCACTTCACCGGCTAGATCTGTGTAGGCTTGAAGATTGACTTTTTCAAAGTCCAATCTTCCTCTCTCCATCAACCCCAGCCAGACACGCGCCTCTCCTCCATCATCACTGGCGTTCCAGGTTTCTAGTGAAGTTCTCTGCAACCCCTTTCAACCGCCATGTGTAGGGGTCTGGTCCACACGCTCCTGTGAGTGGATCTAATAAGCTGGCGCGTGGGTCCCACGTGCCGTGCAGTGTCTACCGAAGCCTCCCTCCGTCGCAGCTGCTATGTTTTGAGTTTTTTCTTGTTACTTTGTGTAACTGTTAAGTGCTAAAATATTCATATTTTTATTCTTTAACTTACATGTTTTAATCCTTTAGTTTTAGTTAATTCATGCCATTTTAGTTTATTTTTGTGTTTTTCTCGTTTTTGTAGGCTTTTGGAAGAAAATAAAGTAAATCTGGAAGATTTGGGCTCAAAGAGAGAAAATGGGAAAAGTTGGAGCCCCTAACAGTGCGATCGATCGCAGGCTCCCTGCGATCGAGCGCACTACCAGAGAAGACAAAGCATGAAGCGGCCATGTGCGATCGAGCATACATGGGTTACGATCGATTGCACTCGTGCGCAGGTGACACATCAAGAGTGCAGCCAGATTGCTAGTATTTTCATATTAGGGTTTTCCAACTCCCACTTGTAATAGGAGTAAAACCCTACGAATTTCCTAGGTTTACTAGGACAACAAGGACTTCTAAAGCCCTATAAATAGAACTCTAAACCTTGAGAATAGGGGAAGGAGAAAAGATACTTTCCACAGAGAAGAATTTGAGCTCTTTAAGTTCAAGTTTCGGGTTTATTCTTTTCCTTTATTTTATTTTATTTTATGAAGATGTTTAACATCAAACTTATGTGTAAGTAATTTGACTAGATTGAAGCCCTAGTTATGTTTAGTTAATATTCAATATTGGTGCCCTTGTGATGATCATGTTGTGATATTTAACTTGATTAATTCATGTTTTCATGAATTCCTTATAATTGTGTGCCTGATCAACATATACATGTGGTAAGGACTAGTTAGTTAAATCAATTTGGATGACTGAGTCCTGGGTTTAATAAAAGTAACAAAATAAATCTATACCGGGTTCTTGGGTTAATCAACATGGGGAACTGTGAGTATACACTCATGCCCTAGGCCTCATGTGTTTGTCGATTTCCACAGAATATATGCTTTCTTAAAGAACAACTAAGTATACACCCATGCTAAATCTTTTAAGAAAGAAAATAGTTAGAGTATACACCCATGCCTAACTTGTTACTTAGGAAAATCTATAACTTAAGGAGTATACACCCATGCCCTTAGGTTGACAAACATTAAATATACATAACATGATCAAAACATTGGCATATTGATATATTATCTAAATATAATTAGTGGTGGATATCAAAGCCATACCTTTTTATTATCATCAAATCAAAATTTAATCTTTGTTTTGTTTTACTTTTGGAATTAATTTTAAGCAAAATTAGCAATCCTCATGGGAATGACCCCGTACTTGCACCTTATTTTACTATGTTGACCTCGTGTACTTGTGGGTAAAACATACAATTATTTGCCTATTAATTTAGGTAGAAATTTGTAACAAGAAGTTTTTGGCCCTATTATCAGGGATTGCGGCGAATTTTGTTTAAAATTATTTTCCTTTAGCTGTGTTATTTTAATTTAGTTTTTTATTTTATTTACTTTCTGTTTTTTGTAGTTACTGTTCTGCCTCTAGAGGTGTGCTTGAGCGCCCAATCAGGGCGATCGAGCGCACCTTACGGTGTAATCGATCGCACATCCAGAGAGCAACACAATTACTGCACTAACTATAAATTTGATTTTTTTTTCTTTTATTTCATGCAGGGTCATTCGAGTCTGCATATTAGTAAGTTTTTATTTTTAATTTTAACTTCTTTTTGTTATTTTATTTTTGTTTTTACACATGTGGAGTGGCATTCCGACACCCCATGGACCATGTTCTTTATGCCATGACCCTTATCACCATGTTAGAGAGTGTCTTATAATGAGACAAATTTCTAACAAATTTAATGGGCATAAGAACACATCGTTCCTTAGACCGAGGAACGGCCACTATTTTGATTCCTGTAACCCAACATGGAGCCAAAGACAAATCTCTCATGACAAGCTCAAGCTCCCAGAATTCATGCTCAACAATCTCATGGACTGCAACATCACTCATATCAGCAATTCTATGATTATGCATATTCCTCTTAAACAGCTCCACAACAGCAATGTCAGGCTGAACTACCTTCTTTTATAGATATGATAAATACATTGATTAAGACTACACAACAAGCATCTGAGGAGATGAAGACCTACTTCAAACAGAAAGGCAATAATCTCAAAGAAGAAGGAGCATATCAAGAGGAGCCATCTTCCACCTACTGGCCTCCACAATACCAAGAAGAGGAGCCATCTCCCATATATGATCATTTGGATTCTTCTCCACATCAACAATATCAAGAAGAACCACCCCCTTCAAAAAGATCTACCTTACAAGAAGTAATTGCTACCTTAGAAAAACAGTATGTTGACTTTACAAAACATGGGGCAGCTTAGCTTAGCCACATGGAGGAAAGGGAGCAATAATTTGAATGGATGGAGGCCCACCTCAAGCAAAAATCAAATACATTTAAAGTAGAAGAAGAAGAGTGTCAAAGTGAGTTGGTGGCCAATCCTAATAAGCATTATATGGTGGAAGAGTGCACCTATTATCATGAGCAAGTTGTCACGTTGAGGAGAGAAGAGGTGGTTGAAAATCAAGTGGAAGAGGGGAATGGGGAGCAAACCAAAGTTCTAGAGGAGCTACATCGGGAAAAGGAAGAGAGCACTAAGATTTTTTCAACATTAGCTCTTATTCCTGAAACACTAAGAGGCTAGGAGAGAAGTCTGTTTGAGCTACCACATTAGCAAATTGAGGACATCAAGATAGAGAAGCTCCCTGAGTTTTTTTCCTACTTTATTCCAGTTCATGATTCCCCACCGGATGAGCAATTGTTTGAGAAAACTCAAAGTGGCCCTCCCCGATCTATAGACATCTGGAATCACCTTGCAGCAAAAAAGATTCATTCCCTTTGGTGCAAGAGAAGGAAGGATTGGTGCTTCAAGTTTAAAGTGTCACAGTTTGGCTAAAGACGTTAAACTCTCATGGGAGGCACCCCATAGTTTATCTTTTTATTTTGTTTTCAGTTAATCTTTTTATTTATCTTTAGTTCTGTTTCCTTTTACTTGTTTTTCGTGCTTTCTTATTTTGTAGGGATAAGTGTGCTTCGATTCAAGTTTGGGGGTATGCTATGAGCCATGCTTTTCAAGACAATGTCGTCCATCTCCTGGGTACATTCTTTCCTTGATTTAGACACATTGGGGACAATGTGTCCTTTAAGTTTGGGGGTATGGGCACACATATTGCTTACACAGACTTTGTCCCAATTTCATGTTAATTGTTTTGTTTGTTTGATGTTTGAAAAATAATAATAATAATAATAATAATACAAAATTATGCATATTCATGTTTACCTTAAAATTTTGGTTAATCTGAAAGAATTGTGGCTCCAATTCATCAGTGAGCTTAAAATTTTGAACACATGATCTGATGAGAGAATTTGTTAGTTAGATTACTTGCTTAGGACAGTTGAAAAATCACATGTTTGGCCTGATCACACAAGCAAATTAACATATAATTTGTGAGGTATGACATGAGGTCTGATACGTGTGTTTTTGTATCTTGAATGAAACTGGATGATTTATTAGATGGACGCTTTGACATATATATATATATATATATATATATATATATATATGAAAAAAAAAATAGATATAAATGATCATTGATAAGCTTTTCACTGAGTAACTAGACCTCTTGCCTCAAAGCATTAAGTGTTTACGTCAAAAAGTGAAAAAATTTGATTTGATTGATGTCATGGTTAGTTTGATTTTGTAGCCTTTTTTACTCGAGCTAGTAAGTCCTAGGGGTGTCTCTACACCTAATGCCCTAAAACCATCTGGTTTGGGAGTCATTGACTTAGCACTCGTTACATGGGTCAATTAGAAAGCTTAGGGGAACCAAACATTGCACAACCTGACCAAAAAAAAAAAAAAAAAAAGGAGAGAAAAGAAGAGAAAGAAATATGCCATTGTTGTTCATTCTAATAAGGATTTCAGTGAACTTTGAGATATGGAGACATTGCACATTGGAAATATTTGGAAACTTCATAATTTTGTGCTAGTTCACCTTACATTGTTTCAAACTTGTGATGCTTTAACATGTCCTTTGTAAGAAATTGAACTTTGAGATTCCAATTCATTGTGAAGATGGAGTTCATCTTTTTAAGCTTGCTAATGAATGAAAATCATGATCTTGAAGTGATACTAATTTTTGGAATAATATGAACAATGCATGATATTTGTGGGTAACATTTCTGAAAAACCCTCACGAGACTTCACTCGTTCTCTAGGAAATTCTCAGTGGTTTAAAAGGCTTGTTGCATACACTAAATGGAATCGTACATCCCACACAAGATGAATTTATCTTTTTGTTTTCTGTTTTTCATTTTTGTTTTTAGTTTTGTATTACTAAGGGACTATCAATATGTAAGTTTGGGGGTGTGTTAAGTGCTAAAATATTCATATTTTTAGCCATTAACTTACATGTTTTAATCCTTTAGTTTTAGTTAATTCATGCCATTTTAGTTCCTTTTTGTATTTTCCTTGTTTTTGTAGGCTTTTGGAAGAAAATGAAGTAAATCTGGAAGATTTGGGCTCAAAGAGAGAAAATGGGAAAAGTTGGAGCCCCCTGACAGTGCGATCAATCACAAGTTTCCTCCGATCGAGTGCACTACCAAAGAAGACAAAGCATGAAGTGGCCATATGCGATCGAGCGCACACGGGTTGCGATCGATTGCACCTGTGCGCAAGTGACACATCAAGAGTGCAGCTAGATTGCTAGTATTTCCATATTAGGGTTTTCCAACTCCCACTTGTAATAGGAGTAAAACCCTACGAATTTCCTAGGTTTACTAGGGTAACAAGGACTTCTAAAGCCCTATAAATAGAACTCTAAACTTTGAGAATATGGGAAGGGGAAAAGATACTTTCCAAGGAGAAGAATTGGAGCTCTTCAAGTTCAAGTTTCGGGTTTATTCTTTTCCTTTCTTTCATTTTATTTTATGAAGATGTTTAATATCAAACTTATGTGTAACTAATTTATTTAGTAGGAGTAGATTGAAGCCCTAATTATGTTTAGTTAATATTCAATATTGGCGTTATTGTGATGATCACTTTGTGATATTTAACTTGATCAATTCTTGTTTTCATGAATTTCTTATATGTGTGTGCCTAATCAATATATGAATGTGATATGGACTAGTTAGTTAAACCAATTTGGATGACTGAGTCTTGGGTTTAATAAAAGTAACAAAAGAAATCCACACCGGGTTCTTGGGTTAATCAACACGGGGAACCGAGAGTATACACTCATGCCCTAGGCCTCATGCGTTTGTCGATTTTTACAGAATATATGCTTTCTTAAAGAACAACTTAGTATACATTCATGCTAAATTCTTTAAGAAAGAAAATAGTTAGAGTATACACTCATGCCTAACTCGTTGCTTAGGAAAATCTATAGCTTAAGGTACACCCATGCCTTTAGGTTGACAAACATTAAATATACATAACATGATTAAAATATTGGCATATTGATATATTATCTATAGTGGTGGATATCAAAGTCCTACCTTTTTATTATCATCAAATCAAAATTCAATCTTTGTTTTGTTTTACTTTTGGAATTAATTTTAAGCAAAATTAGCAATTCTCGTGGGAATGACCCCGTACTTGCACCATATACTACTATGTTGACCTCATGCACTTGCGGGTAAAACATACAATTATTTGTCTATTAATTTAAGTAGATATTTATAACAAGAGTAACTTTCTATATTTTTCTGTGGCTTTATTGTTTAGTATTTAACCCGATCCGGTTGGACTTCAGACTCTTTATCTATGGAGTAGATCTTTTTTTCTTTTCTTTTTGGTTTATTTTTGGAAACCTTTTTTACACTATTACATTTCATCTAAATCTCTATGACGTTTTAGGAAGCTTGTTTAGATGTTTGATAGGGTATTCGTACTCTCAATGGTAGTATCTATCAGAATGTGCCGCGGCAAGGGTTTTCTCAGGCTGCATTCACAACTGTCCTTTATGATCTCATTCCAGTTCATTGAGGTTTGTCCAGATTGGGTTTTTAGTAAGCTTATATTTGTTCTTTTCTTTTTCTGATTTGTCTGTCTCTGTAACCTCTTTGCTTGAATGAATGTTGGTTTGTTACCAAAAAAAAAAAAAAAAAAAAAAAGAAAAAGAAAAGTTTTGGCTGGCGTTACTCATCCAATGTAGTTTGTCTAATGTAAGCTAGTTGGTTGGATCATCTGGACATGTATTTACCTTTTACTGGACATGACGTGGTTTGATGGCTACATATCACTCATTAGCCATTACTATTAAAAAATTAATGAAACGAGTATGGATGAAGTTATATGACTAGATTAATTTTAAATCTTAAAAAGCAATTTGTTAGAATGAAACTGGATGTACAATAATATTAAATGCTACACCCTCATACTACTTTTATTGTTGTGAAATTTTAATGTACTCGCAAGTGCATGAATCGTTTGCAGTTAATAGATTGCAAGTGCGAGGTCGATCCTACAGGGAATTGTGTTTTTGAAGAACAAATTATATCTAAACTAATTAAATCCTAACCTAGTTCCAAAAGAGATTTGATTTTTGTTTATAATAAAAAGAAAATATAAACTAAATAAAAGTGAAATAAATCATGAGATAAAGTACTAAGGTTTTAGAATCCACACTCACCAAATCATGGCAACATGTTCCATGTTCATCAATATTATCCAAAGTTCTCACAATAAAATCTAAGGTATGTTTTACTTTCGCTTCAAAGAGTTAATCAAAACCATCCCATGTATTAATTTTTTACACAAATGTATCTATAAATCATAAAAGATATCTAATTTAAATCAAAACATCAATTGTATCCGTAGAATAAATCACAAGAGATATCTAATTTTTTTATAAATAAAAACCCAAGCAATCAATTATGTGAAGTTATCTCAAATCATCAAATGTATCATTGGATCACAAAAGATATTCAAGAACCACTTTACAAATTGATTAGAAGTAAAACAATAGAAATATTAAAACTTAATAAAATTGGATAATATTAACTTATATGAAAACAATGTTGCTCTTCATCGGTGAGGCTTCATCCTCAACCTTAGTTGAGAAATTAGCTACACATAACTATAAAAATAAATCCTAAACCTAAAGAAAAACTAAGCTAAAGGGGAGAAAAGGTGTAAAATTTTGTTCTTGGTCTCCAGCTTCATTTTCTTGAGGCTTAGCAGTCTATTTATAGGGGTTTCTAGGGTCTTAAACCCTAAAAACGGTGGCCGGAACGTGTCTAATAAGTGGTCCGGCCAGATGGATCTTTTTAGCGTCTTGACATGCCTCTCGAGTGCGCTCGATCGTATAATAGGTGCACTCAAGTTCACTGCCGTCCGGACGGGCCTTCCCGGAGGTTCGGACATCATCGTTCAGACGGCTTGCAAACAACGTACGAACAGAGGCTCTTTTGACCTAGTAAACATCGGAATAAGCAAACTCTCGTGAAACATGACTTTGTAGATCTTTGAGTTAGGTTTCCAATGCCACAAAGATCACTCCAATCTGAGTTTTAAAACTCTAGATATGTCATTTTTATTATGACTCGTCATGTGCGAATCATCATTCGATCCAAATTTGTTGCCAATGCTCCCCAAAGTATCTAAAGTCCCAAAATTAATGGAATGAGTTGTATTTCTCCTTCAGAAAATGAAAACACTAAAACAAAACACCATCAAACAAATAACAATACTAAGGAATTAACATATGCAAATTAAATGGTACAAATATGTAACATTTGACACTCATCATTTATCTCATTAGATTGATATACTAGTGTCTATCCATCTTCGGATTATTATTATTTTTTTAACACATTATTTTAAGGGTTGATCGGCTATGCTAGTAAGTGGTTGTTGCTTTTACCACATGAGGCTTTTAACGAAGTCTTTTTGCCTTTGTATACCGCTTCGTACTTCCTTTAGAGAGGCCCAGATTTTTTTTTTTTTTTTTTTATTGCCTACTGTTTGTTTCCGTTACCATCTTTATATCACTTTTTCCGTTTGGGTTTTGTTGTTGGCAGCACATCCCATTTTATTTGTTTTTGTTCTTGTAACCCTTATTCCATTATTGAATAATAAAAAAAAAAAATTGATGGAATTGAGATTGAGGTGTGGCGTGTAAAAACAAGAAGATGCCTTCCAACTAGTAAAGGTAATTCGAGACCTACACAGTTTGTCAAAGATAGAGGTAAGAAGATGCCTTCCAATCCGAGAGAGAGAAAAAAAGAAACATGCTCCCACTAAAGCTGGTACGCTCTCTGGTCTTGGGAGACACCATTAACAGCCCTTGCCTTCTGACCCAACAGCATCCCCATAAACAAAATGAGAACGACCACCTTGATCGATATGCCCATGATGTCCCTGCCCATCACAATCAAACAACAACTACAAGAAGATGCAAGACCGGCGCTGACAAAGTCACCGGAACAAAGACCCCACTGCTCCTCTTCCTTCCAACCAAAGAGCTCATCACAGACACTTACAGACTCGCCACCATAGCCAGAGACATGGGCATGGACTTATACCCCACCCCATCTCTCTCCCACATCATCTTCGCATACCCATCTTCATCATCATCCCCATCAACCTCCTCCTCCTCATCACCATCATCGCCATTCCCTATATCATGGTCATCCTCTTCGCTCTCTTCCCACTCCTTGCCAAACGACGCCGTTCCCCTCCCATTCCCTTCGCTCTCCACAGCCTCTCTCACCCACCTCCGCTCCTTTGCGACACTCTCCAAAGGCCTCTTCAAGCTAGCCTTTATCAACTCCACCCATTTCACAAGCAAAGCAACCACTGACAGCACTAGTAACTGGGATTGTTGCTCAATCTCTCT
Source organism: Corylus avellana (assembly GCF_901000735.1). Taxonomy (NCBI): domain Eukaryota; kingdom Viridiplantae; phylum Streptophyta; class Magnoliopsida; order Fagales; family Betulaceae; genus Corylus; species Corylus avellana. The sequence goes on along the minus strand of NC_081551.1, from coordinate 12,007,624 downwards.
ATTTTCCCGGCTCACCGGTGATCGAATAGACACCATGGATGCCTTTTCTCGGTCTCTGGCAGGAATGGGCTGGACCCTTTTCAAGACCAAGCAAAACCCATCTACGGATTCCGGGGATAGGCGAGTTTTGGGTGGGAGTTCGGTGTATTTGTTCAGAAAGGTCGAGTCGAACCGGGTTCGGGCGGGGCGGTTACATGGGGATGGTGGGAGTGGTGGGGAGTGTAGAATTAGGGAGTTGAGGTTGCCCCAATTGGATTTTCGGAATGCCCCTTTGAGGATTCTGCAGTACATTCTTCTTATGACTGATGATATCTTCTATCTGGCGTGACACCGGTACTTATTTGATTCAATTCTTGGTTTCTTGGTTTTCTTCTGTTACTTTATTTGCATTCCGTGTACTGGTATGTGCGAATTTGACTTAAATATGGTGAATTTATGGTTTTAGATGCCTGTTTTTTATTTAGCTTTTGGTGTCTTGGTTTTTATTTTCTCCTGTCCTTGCTTGTGGATATTAATATGTAGAAATTGGAGTTCAAGTGTGTGATCTTATGGTTCTAGTGTGGACTCCTTTAAGCTAATGTGTGTCAATGGCTGTCTTTGTTTGGTCTGTGTTGTATTCTAGTTTGAAGTTTTTGAGGAATGATGGACTCTTATTGCCAAAAGAAAAAGGAAAAGGAAAATGCTTTTCTTACAAAAGCATCTTACCAAATTTTCGTAAAGTAGATGTGAAAGCTCCCTCGCCAAGAAATGTATAGCACCCAACCCCACCCTGTGTATTCCACAGGACGGCATGCCTCCCTATCATAGTGCAAGATAAATTTTTCAATATTTTTCTTTTTTGTTTATGACTTTGGTCAAAGGAGAAACCAAAAAGAGAAAGATGAAGCCTGTTTTCCCGTTAGTTTGAATGCTGAGATAGTATTTTTTGCTTGGACAGAGAGTAGTCAAGACAGATAGATGAGAAGTTTGAACTAGTTGATGTGGAATTTAAAATTCCATGGTGGATTCAATTGAATAGTATCCTCGATAGCTGATGACACTGAAAATCCATTGTGTAATGCATTGCTTTTATTGATCAATTTTTCTGTCATCAGTTGTCCCCCAAACTGTATAACCGTCAGCATATATGGTTAGCTAGATTCCTTGACCAAATGGACGATCTGTAAAAAAACATGTTATCTCTAAACGCCATTTGTTGTAGATTTTGACAATTGTCAGTTGAGTTACCCTAGTATGGTTTTTGGCTCAACATCTAAAGAATTCTAAATTAACCAATATATCTAATTGGCTTTGCCCTTTTTATTTTTTAACTCTTGGATTGTGGCGCTACGCACATGAGAGAGAGGCTTGGTGGAGAATTGTTGTGGATGCCAAGTTTGGCTCTAAGTGGGGTGGATGGCATTCTGTTGACACTCCCGGGCCTCATGGGGTGGGTCTTTGGAGGCATATTAGGAGAGGGTGGTGATTGTTTTCTATACATATTAAATTTGATCCAGGAGATGGGTCTCAAAATCAGATTTTGGGATGATGTTTGGTGCGGAGAAACGATTCTTAAGGAAGCTTTTCCAGGCCTATACAACATAGCTAATGCAAAAGATGCGTCCATTGCCGACAATTTGGAGCTTACGGGTGGAACTCTTCAATGGAATGTTAATTTCTTTCGATCGGCCCATGATTGGGAATTGGAAGTGCTAGCCTTGTTCTATACTCTGTTATATTCTCACAGAATGAGTAGGGGAGGGGAGGATAAAATTTGGTGGATCCCATCTAGAAAAGGGAAGTTCGATGTTAGATCCTTCTACAATGCCCTGGTAAGCAAAGAGGCGAGTCCTTTTTCTTGGAAGAGTATTTGGCGCACCAAGGCACCTTCGAAAGTGGCTTTCCTTACTTGAAAGGCGGTGTTAGGGAAGATCTTTACTATTGATAATCTCAGAAAAAGGAATCTTATCATGATCAATAGATGTTGTTTGTGCAAAATTGATGGGGAGACTATTGATCATCTTTTCCTTCATTGTGAGATTGCTCGTTCCTTATGGTATGCCATCTTCAGTCAATTTGGTTTGTCTTGGGTCATGCCTAGCAAGGTGGTAGGCTTGTTTGCTTGTTGGTGGTCGGGAGGTCACTCTAGGAGTGCCGTTGTTTGAAAAATGGTTCCTCTATGCATAGTGTGGTGTCTATGGTTAGAAAGGAACGAGAGATGCTTTAACGATTCTGAGCGATCCTTGGAGGAACTCACGGCCTTCTTCTTCCATACGCTTTACACTTGGATAGCTACTTGGCTCGCTCCCTTAGTTGTTAGCTATCTTTATTTCCTTGTTCTTTTCTCTTCTTCTAGTTAGACGTTTTCCTTGTATACTCTCTGTGTACTAGGGTTGCGCCCCTCTGCGCTTTTGTTATATAAACATTACTTATCAAAAAAAAAAAAATTCCTGGATTGTGTTCAAATAATGAAGGTGTGGGCATTTGGTTCTAGCCTCCATAAGTGGGAAGCATAAGGTGTAAATAACATACATAAAAAATTCCAATGATTTATGGGTAATATAGGAAACACAAATAATTTATTAGAAACTCACTACATCATAAATTAAACCTTGAGATTTTATTGTTGGTTCCACAACTTTTGGCAGATTGGGAGACATTAATCAGCTAAATCAGATATACAGTTCGTCAACATGTTCAACTTACACTCAAAAATATTAAACAAGGCCAATAATATCTTTAAGTTCCTTTGTATTTAGCTTATCAGATTAACTGAGAAAGTATGATTCAGTGCTTGTTGAAGTTGTTCGGGAAAAGGAGCTTGAAGGTGAATGACAACATGGTTGGATTTTGTTAGAAATTTTTCCGGATTGCATGAACTGTACCTTCTTCGACGCGCTTCTGACCTTCAATCTGTATTTCCTGATGCTGCCACGATCGTTGCAAAACAATAAGGGTGTGCTGGCGTGGTCTCACTCTGATTCCTAAGTCAGTTTCTTTGAGAATGTGTATGCCTAAAGCACAAGAATTTAGTCTGAGGTTTGTACCTGGTGGATGCCTATTTATAGGCAGAGAAGTTGAGTTAGACCTGGATTAGGTCTCCTACTTCAATTCGACCTGGAGTGTAAAGGAGATTGATTTGGGTCTGGACTCCTATTCCAATTCAACTTGGAATAGGACTGTTTACACCGGATTCTTCAGAATAGTAGAGAGTTTGAGTTGGACCCAAATTGTACTTCCTACTTCAATTCAACTTGGAGCAAGAGCCCAATCCGGACTCTTCGGGATAAGATCCAGTCCTGGAATATCAGGGATTGAGACCCAATAACATCCTTCCTAGGATTTCAAGATAAAGATCCCATATCTTCTGTATCTGAGATGCCTCGGTCTTGTGTTGCCAGGATGTATCTATCCTGGGTTTTGCCTGTAGTGGCTGAATCTTCGTCCCGGGATGTGTCATATCTCGAGACCTAATCTCAATGTGCCAACCTGTCATGTCCTCCCGGGATGCATCTATTCTGAGAGTGACACAGCGAGTATTCTTCACGTTCTCCTGGGATATGCCCATCCCGGAAGTCTTGGTATTTGGACTCTGCATTTTGGCAGCTCTTCGTGGGCTGACATTGGCCTTGAAGCCTGTGACTCGTCTAATGGGCTGGTTGAGTGGTATTATTCCAAACAGATTTCATGATATACTTTAATCTGATGTGTACTCTTGACAAGCATATGCGAAAGGAGTGTTGCACACCTTTACAACAAGAAAATGCTGTAGGTCCCAGGTATGTTTCTGATTTTAGCCTTGCGCTTATATGTTGCATCAAGTGCTTTGAGCTACTACTCGTAGTTCACTTGAGACAAGGCCCCCACTTGCAATTTGGACATTCATCAGTGAACCTTAGTTCTAGTGGTAGGCTTTCATAATTATATTCTTGTGTTGTGCAGATCAAGTTTGACCGTTTCCCTGGTTTTAGAGACGTGGGCATGTAATTATTGCCCCCATATTTAACCCATGACAGTGTCTTCATATCGCCATGTCCGCATACTTCATTGCCTTCCCTCATCATCATCTCATAATACTCATTATGCTGCGGCTTTACCCCTTCCTATCTTTTCTCTTCCTTCTTCACAGCCTCTATACTTCTTTATGCTCTTTGGCAATGCATAGAAGTTTTCTTCAGGCTAGTGTTAATTTTTTCACTTTTACTTGTACCCCAAATGTGAAATTGGAGATTTTTGAGGATGAGGGTGCTATAATTGATATAATGGAAGGAGCCATATTGATATGAAAGCAATCCACCTCAATACTTTGGTTGGTTATGGCCATAATTGGATGAGTCTTCAAGAAGGCAGACTAGAACCAGCTTTAATGATGATGATGCCTATACCTCCTATGGAGTATGGAATTGTTGTGGAAAGATTTCCTGTTTAGGACTGCATTATTAAGGAGTCTGCAGTACAGTTTACTTATAAAAGGCAAAAAGGAAATTAAAGAAGATTTTTCCATACAATTTTCAAGTTCTGATTGATATTTTTATTGTGTATAAACAGGTTTTTTTATCTTCTGGATTTTGGTCTTGTTTCTTTGGTTGCCTTGTATTTCTCATCGGCTAATCTAGAATTGGTTCATAGAATTTGTTGTTTTGTTTTGAAAGTAAATAAGCAGTTGCTTTGTCTGCGTCTACAATGCAGGGTTTGGAACAAGAAGAAAAGGGTCTATCTGAAATTTGGAAGTCATCTCATTCCTCCTACTAACGAGTTTTCTTCGTCCACCCCTCGCGCGCGCGCACTTGCATTTTTCCTTGACACGCTGTGTGGTTCACCAGCTTTAGATTAACTTTTATAATATCACATCCATACTTGTAGAATGTATGTATCTCTCTATATATCTTTTTGTGATCATTTCTTCTTTTCCCTCCCGTTTTTGATTACTTTATTTTGTAATATGTACAACTAATTTGTTAATACTTGTAGGGAAATTATGATAAGTCACCGACCTGCTTTTTGCGATTTTGACTTTAAGACCCATGTTTCTAATTTGATGATTTCGAGACCATAGTATGGGGTCACTTTATTTATTTATTTATTTTTATATAAGTATATTAAAAAAGAACTACAACCAATAACTACAAGAAAGAGTTAGACAACCTAACAATAAGCCACAGAACAACCAAACCAAAGTAAAAAGAAATTTAAAGGTAATGCATCAAATGAATAAGGGGGGATGTTTTTAGTTGATGTGTCAAATTTGACTGAATGAGGTTTTGCTCCACATTGGGGATGAAATGTATTCTTTAGGGCTTATTTTGATCATGTTTTATTTTTCACTATTTTTTGAATATTTGTTCGGGTGTTTTTATACCAAACTCTAATTTATTTTTAACCCAACTCTAATTTTTTCAACCCAACTCAAAATAAAATAAAATAAAATAAAAAACGATAAAAAAGCAAAAAAAAAAAAGAAAAAAAAAGGGGGTGCCAAACTAGATGTCCGATAGCGGATTGGCCGCCCTCAAATTGAATGGAAGTGGCTAAGCCATCCCCGAGCGGTTTCCGTCAGCCACCACGAAAGCCACCTAGGGTGGCCGATTCACCACCATTAGCTTTACGTGGGGCCAAACCATTCTCAAACACCTTTTGTTTGGCCATCCCTTTCATTTTTTTTTTTTAATTTATATATATATATATATAATTTTTTTTTTCAATTTAATTCACGTTTTCAAACATCTTTTCTAATTTTGTTTTATATTCTTCCATCCAAACATATTTTTTTTTTAAAAAAATAATAATAAAAAATCGCACACCTAAACAAACACTTCCATTAAACTTGATGGGACAAAAATGTGAGTCAATACAGTAGCAAAACCGTGTTCTCTCTCACACCTTTTTCTCTCTCTCTGTCTTTTGGGACAGTTTTTATTTTCTTGTAGCTTTTGAGAGTTTCAAAGGGAGAGACAGAGAGAGAGAGAGAGAGAGAAAGTATATGCTGGAATGGATGGAGGCTAACACTTTAGTGAGGAAGAAGAGACAAGGCAGTCAAGCGTTGCTTTCCTCCATTTTTTGGGTTTCACCAAAAGAAATATTGGAATTTATATGAATTCCGCTTTTACTCATTTAACAAGTATGCTTCGACAGTTTGAAATAATCTCATTGTTTTTTTTTTTTTTTTTAAAAAAAAAAAGAGCAGAGGAAATTCCTATAATCTTGACAGCAAGCAGGAAAGACGAAAGATGCAAATAACATGAAGAAGATGAATAGAGTCATTTTCAGATCCGACTAGCTTTGACAAGGGAAGAAGAGGTTGAGAAAAGATTGAAAAATAATAATAATAATAATAATAATATCCAAGAGACATCGATAATATCCAAGGTTTTAAGTTTCAGAAATATTACAATGCCCTTTTCTTACTTCTTTGGGTATGTTCCGGTGGAGGACGTTTCCCGTCAACAATTATGGATCTCTTTACAAATCATATACAATAATAATACACCAATAATCCCATGACTCCCAATATTTCCAACTTCAACAACTCTGTTCTGGGTTTCTTCTTTACCAACACAACAATTAACATAAAGCTACTACCCCTTTAAGAAATTCTCAAATTCCACTATTTCCATGCAATTAACAACTTACAGAAATATTATGCTGACAAAATCATGCCGCATGAGCACCATGTGTTCGCGAAGCCCATATGCCAAAGACAAGAAACCAAAACACAAACAATATTGCCCAGTAGCGTGCAGGTCCATACTTGATTCTGGTCAGCACAAACTGCAAAATTCAATATCAAAATGATCACATTCAAATCCATGGTTGCTACATTCCAATTGGAATTCAGTTACAGCTGCAACTCCATTGTTTGGATCACAAATACTTCAAAATAATAGCTAAAATATTCTGATTATGCATCAATTAATTCACAAAAAGAATCCATGAATCCAAGTAGATGAAACTTAAAGATAGCTAAGAATTTGTAGGAACTCTTATTGGCAGAGAATAAAAAGACAAGCCATATGGCCAATGTTACATATTAGTTATGACTTGCTTTTGGAATCATATTTAAGGTCGCACACAACTTCAGTTCCACAAACCCAACCACAGAATCTGACTTGAATTTGTCAAAAAATTAGGTATAGTAACTTCTCAAACGTCAATCACGTTGAAACCCTATCAAGTATCATCAATGGTGTATAGGGAGAAGGAAACAGGGAGCAAAAGCCAACAAGGGGTATGAACAGAATGAATGAAATTGAGTTTCTTTGAAAGTCAGAGGGGCCCAACCCCTTCTTAACTGATCTCTTTTCTCTTCTCTCTCTCCATCATCTTATCTTTAGAAACTTCTACTCTCTTTCCTCTAGCTGAAAATTCTCAGCAGTTCCACATTTGCGCCACTCCCTTGATCTGAGTTATGACATCTAGAATATAGGAAGCTGATCCTAAGAATTGAGATTGAGGCTGAGGAGGAACACAAGACAAACAAAAGTGGTTTGGACCGAGCTTTGAGAATTTTAAATATCCAAACCAGGTTAAAAAAAAAATGCCTTGGGATTTCGACAATTCCAGTTCCTCATAATTTTAAATGTTTTGGCCTGTCCCCAAAAGAACTTTAATAGTCATTTGCACATTGTTAATCCAAGTGAATTTATTGTTTCAGATGAGGAGACATGAGCATATGAGTGAGTGCATGCACATGTTTTCAAAAGGCCTGAGCTTTCATTTTTTGCTGTGTGGTGCCAAGAGTAAAAAAGGTACTTTTATTACCCAAACTGCTTATTTATATAGAATAAACACATACCAACTCAGGCTTTTGAGCAGAAGCAGTAATATGCTACTTACAAAGCGAAAGAAAACGACAACTGTTAGAGCACAAATGCCTCCAAGGAGAATATGAAGACCACTTCTGGCAGTTTTCTGCATATCAAAGAGGAAAGTATCAAATAAAGCATATAATAAGGACATGATGGTTAAAATGATAAACACAACAAGCACCGATGAAAAACAATATAAACGGATATCCTTATACGTATATAAAAAAATTAAAAAAGAAGCAAGCATTTTCTTTGCAGTTAAAAGCAATAGCTCCTGGTCAGAATTGTACGTATCTGATAACTTAACTGCAATTTTTGCTTTAACAATTAGGATGTAGAAATACAATATATTAGAAGCTTATATAATAATATTCCTATTTTCATTTACCATTTTACAAGATGTCTTGAACATAGGTCACACATAAAGGAAGTATCATACATATAGCAAACAAGTGAAATAAAAATATAAGAAAAATGTAAAATCAGTTCTTGTGGTTTCATTAATTTGTAATCAGCTCCCTATGATTTTAAAATGTTCTTGGAACTCCCTGTGTTATGCAAAAATAACAAATTACTCTCTACTATCAAATTCTGCCAAAATACTTGGCAAATTCTATTAATGTATCACGTTAGATCCATTGAAAGTACCACATGTCACCATAATAAAAAATATATAAAAGATAAAATATAAAAACTAAAAGGAGAAATTTCATTAACCTCCTTGAATTTTCATCACTTTTGCAATCACCACCTAAAGCTCAAAAATACTCAATTTAGTGTACCAAACTTTTAAAAATTTGCAATGCCACCCTATTAAATCCTAAAGGAAAAGCCTTGGAAATTCCTAAATACTTTTTTTAAAAAAAAAAAAACAAAAAGGCAGGAATTCTTTGGTGGGGTGACCCAAACCCACGAGCATGGGTTTGGTGGTGACTGTCGTGGGTCACAACATGACCTAATGTTAGTCATCGAACTAATGATGTAGTTTTTTTTTTTTTTTTTTTTTTTTTTAAAAAAATACAAATTAAGGTAATTTTTTAATTTTACAAGGATATAACTTATAAGGGTCATTTCACAAATTTACCATCTAATTTAGCCACAAACACTAACAAGGGGGTGACATTGCAATTTTTTTAAGTTTGACACACTAAATTGAGAGTTTTTGAAGTTTTAGGGAGTGATTGCAAAAGCGATGAAAGTTTAGAGAGGTTTATTGAAGTTTCTCAAAACAATTTTTTTTTAATAAAAATAAAAATTAAAAACTAAAAGAAAAAAAAAAAAAAAAAAAAAGTGGTGGGGACTTTGATTCCTGGTGTAGCCATTTTTCTGGTTTCCCAACGTCTTTAATGGAGGAAGTGAACGCCCCCACACTCGTGAAGGGCTTTGATTTACCATTAGAGAAATTTGATATGCCTCTTCTGCAAACATAACATCAACATCACCTGAACACTAACAGCAAGATAGCTTTTATTTTTCATCTAGTTAGGTCAAAAATAGCCACAATTTGGTACCAGGATCTCTTCTTCATGCTAGTATTACTAGTTTTGTAATTGAGAATCATAGCAGAGGGCGGCTTGGGGGTGGCAGAGCCAACACTGTCTTCTAGGTCCCACACACTTTTTTTTTTTATATATATATATATAAAAAAAAAAGTTTTTAATTATAATTTTAGTTTATTTTAGTTTTCATTTGTTATATATTTATATATTTTTTTATTAAGGGTGACAAGTGTCGTAATTTCATTAGATCTGACGTAGCACACTAATGGAATCCATCAAGTATTTTTACAGAATTTGATAGTAGAGAGTAATTTGTTATTTTTGCACACCACAAGGAGCTTTCAGAACATTTTAAAACCATAGAGAGCTTATTGCAAATCAGACTAATTAGTGAAACCATAGAAACCGATTTTGCATTTTTTCCTAAAAATATTTCCAAAGACGAAGAACTAATCAAAAGGAAGACGAAAAATCATGACTGCTGCATTATATAAATCCAACCATACACTTTTTAACCATTGAAGCACTTTAAGTTGAGAGAGTTGCTCATCAATAATAAACCAGATAACACAAATCAAACCAAGAAAGACATACATCCCAACACTTGAGATATTTCATAAAACTAACATGCACAACAGGAAATCTCCAACTCATAATGATGTTATTCTAGTACTTCTCGGCTCAAAATATCACAGCACGCAGCAATAGTCAAAAAGTGGTATAGAGCTAAATTTGATTTACAAGAAAATGCAAACTAACGTGATTAACAATTAACACATCTCACCTAGTAATTTTGAGGATATATCTATTGAAATATGCTAGATTTCTCGCTCAAGAAAATCATGCCTAGACTTATTTAATATAAATACATACATAAGGGTATGATAGTGATTGTTCTATGAATATGTGTATTCTTATTATGAATGTATGCATATTAATATGTAAAATAAATCTGGACATGAATTGCTTATCAGCATGCATGCATGTAATTCTGTTTCAAGCATAAATGTATTTATGTAGATAACATAGATCTAGACATGATTTCCTTATAAAAGTGGTTATAGTATGTTAGAGTATATTTTTTTAGTTGTTTTTCGTTTGCTTGTATCTTCCAAGCTGGATTCATATGATGTATATGCTCCAGCTTGAGGAGGAGTATTAGAAGTGTTAGGGTTTGAGTCATTAGGGTTTTGAGGGTAGTTTGGTCTTTATGGTATTTTCCTAATCCTATATAATAGGATGCTTGTATTAAGTTAAAGATAAGCTCCAAGAGCTGACTAACAATACTAACTGCATATGAGATGTCTGGCCTAGTAATAGTGAGATAATTCAACTTTCCAACTACGCGACGATACCTACCAGGATCTTCAAACAATTCCCCTTCATCCTATAGTAATTTCAAATTTGGATCCATTGGAATGTCAACAGGACGAGCACCCAAATACCTGTCTCTTCTAACAAATCAAGTACATATTTTCTCTGAGATACATTGAAGAGTTAGTGTTTGAGTCATTAGGGTTTTGAGGCTAGTTTGATCTTTATGGTATTTCCCTAATCCTATATAATAGGATGCTTGTATTAGGTTAAAGATAAGTTGAATAATATAATAGCCTCCGCCTTTTGTGTCTATACCGTTCTTACAAACTTCAACATGGTATCAGAGCTTGTTTCGTTTCTGGGATAATCTGTCCTTGGGTTTTTCTCTTGTTGGCAGCAGCACTGCCCGTGTGGGCAGCACCTTTGTAGCAGTTTATTTTTTATGTTTTATGGTTACCGAAATACCTCCGGTGGGAAAAAAAAAAAAAGTTGCCAGTGTGATTTTGTGATGTTGAAAAGTTACTGTGGCCCTCTATTGGTTCTGTAGCCACTGTTTTTGGAGTGGCCGGAGTGGTCTGTATTCTCCGGCCAGCTCCAGCGAGTCTCCGGTGAAGGTCCGACGAGCCTTGATTGTTTCTGTTATGTTTTTCACTATTTTAGGTATTGCCGGCATGTTCTGTCTATCTCCGGCGAGTTTCGGCAATTTCCAGCTAAGTGTTTTTTTTCCCAGTAGTTGTTTTCCGGCGAAACTTGTTAGTTAATCATGTGTTTGTTGTTGGTTGTTGGTTGTTGGTGATCGATGTATCTGACCAGCCTTGGATTCTACGGCGAGAACCGATCCAATGTTGTGATCGATGTCGACCGGCCTTGGTGTTTTACGGCGAGAACCGATCTCTAGATCGATGTATCTGACCGGCCTTGGATTCTTTGGCGAGAACCAATCCAATATTGTGATCGATGTGTCCGACCGGCCTTGGTGTTTTGCGGCGAGATGATCAAACCTTGGTTGTTCAAGTTTCCAACGAGTTTTCGACCGGCGTTGAAGTTTTATTTAATTATCTTGTTGTTTGTATTGTGTACTCCAAGTTGTTCCAGCTTGAGGGGGAGTGTTAGAGTATGTTTTTCTAATTGTTTTTCGTTTGCTTGTATCTTTCAAGCTAGATTCATATGATGTATATGCTCTAGCTTGAGGGGTGTGTTAGAAGTGTTAGGGTTTGAGTCATTAGGGCTTTGAGGGTAGTTTGGTCTTTATGGTATATAGGATTAGGGAAATACCATAAAGACCAAACTACCCTCAAAGCCCTAATGACTCAAACCCTAACACTTCTAACATAGTAGAAACTATATTATTCTCCATTAGGGAAATTATACAATTAGAAAATACAGTGAAGAAAAGTAGGGAGTACTGAAGAAAATAAACAAAGGGATTATTTTTTTTCAATTTTTTAGCTATTAAAAAAAGGTGGAGAGAAAATAAAGAGAAGAAGGAAAATGAAGTTTCAGTCCTCTCTTCCTTACACCCAACATTGTCTCCAGATCTGACCTAGTCTGAGAGAATATTTGGTGGGCCTGAGAGGAAAATGAGGGCATCTTTTCCTCACATTCCTTTTCTTTTCTGCCACTTTTGACAAACCAAACATTCTATTCATTTCCTCAGAAATGAAACAAATGTGGTGTTAATGCTTGGTTGTGTCTAATAAATAAACACCAATTTTTACCACTTGCTAGTTAATAGAAATTCTGGCAAGCATTTACACAAGCCTGTACAGGAAACAATATTTGGCAACGTTAGCTTATTACAAATTAATGATTTGTAAAGTGCCAAACAGAATGTGGCAACTCCAACACAGAATGACATAACAAATAGATGAAGTGATATTCCAACAATTCCTATCATTTCCATCACTTGCCATGTTCATTTTGAATGGCAAAAGGTGCCTATACTCGTGCAAGTATTTTAATACGGACCAAAGAGTTAAAATGTCTCTACACATAAGATGAGCTAATAACCCTATAAATTGAATTTCAACGTGAATGCGAAGTTCCCTGTGTGCACTATATTCTTAATAAACTAAAAAGAACACTTAATCTAACATACCTTCCCAACACGAGGGGCAATGAGCCATGCAAGAGTAACAGTAAGAAGCCCTGTAGCAAGTAGAATCCCAGTACCTTCCACAGCCCACTTAGTTGCAGGATTTTCATCAGGGACAACATCTTCAGAGACAGTATTCACAGGTTGTTCAGATACAACCTGTGAAACTGCAGCAGAATTATTGTAGTTAATATTATTGTATGGATTAAACCACAATGAAATCTCACTAAGCCGCTGCCTTCGAATAGCAGCAACAGCATCAGGATCCACGCCTGTACTTGCATACACCAGTGCAGGAATGGGTTCTCCACTAGCAGTCCTTTCTCTCAATGCTTCATATTCTTTCAAGGAACCTACAACCTTCTTGAAGTCAGCAGTTCTAATATTTTTTGCAACATGTCCACAGATTTCACAAATAGTGGATCCATGGTTTACAAACCATTTTAGAGCACAAGCATAGTGAACTAAACCAAGGTCATTTTTGCAAGAGCAACCAAGCTCCACCAATGAGTCTTGATTGTAACATGAACCCATCTCCATGTCAGTATTACAAATGAAAACCTCCCCATCAGGACTAATAAACTCCACAAGCCCAGCTTCTCTGCCAACATTCTTTTTGAGGGATAATTTACTTTCAACGTCTTTCAAAACTTCCTTGTTGTCAGGCTTCACCTCCCCATAGCTTTTACTTGCTTCTTGTAGTGGAGAAATGATTCCCAGAAATCCTAAAGCAACATCCCCTCTTTTGTCAGATTCAGCACATTGGCACACACGACAGGCTGGCAGGCCTGCCTCCCTGTCTAGACTATCGCGTGGCTGAGTCCCTAATTCTTCACTCTCGATGGATAAGCAATCCTCATTGCTGACTCCATCCTTTATTGTATGCAACAAATTTTCCTTGCCCATCAAATTAATCAAATCTTTGGATTCCAACACAAAACTTGCATATCAGATTATTGCACTATTTGGCTTCAATATATTCTACTTAATCAAGCTCAGGAGGCCAATGTTCCCATTGTGTGTTTCTATGGCAAAGACAACAAGCACTACTATTGCAACAAGAAATTGACAAGTAAATAAATCTTTTGTTCCAGCTGTAAAAGAAACTCAAGACTTTTAGCATAACTTAAGGCAGTGGTGCAAGTCAAGAAGATGGAGAAATACACATACAGAAGAATATTCCCAACTTCCTATTCCCACAAATTCCTGTTTCAGAAGCACAATGACATGAAAATCCGTTATTCTGTGACTTGAGGCACATCAATCTCCATAGCACCTTTATTAAAAGCTCTAGTTGATGCACTGACATGTGAAAATGATACCATCATTAGGAATTAATAATTACAGCATCCAAATGATCCAATGATCCAAAAAAAAAAATTGAAAAATAAAAAAAATAATAAGAGAATATTATATCTTGAGACTAATACTCTCATCCAAAATTAAAAATGTCTCCTAAAAAATAAAATTTTTAGAATTAGGTCACTCTAAAAGCTGGAATGGGACATGCTTAAGTAAAAAGCTGTCACTTTAGGACTGTTTCAGACAATTATATAAATCAAGATCAACCATGCAAGCAATCTATTTAGAAGCTTCCTGACTTAGAAGTAAATACAAAAATGTGGCAACATACAAAATTCTACCTTACCAAAAGACGTCCTTTAAGCAGTGAGACTTCAAACCATCTTATTTGGGCCAAGATCACTATATTGAACTAGGATAAGATAAATTGTACCTCTCTTAACACCTCAACATGCATTAATGGCAGTTTAACCAATAAGAAAAGCATGTCAAGTAATAAGTTAGAGAAGGTTCACCTTCAAACCCTTTCATCGCTGACACTGTCAACTCAAATGACATTTACAATCTGAAATAAACGATGATATATTTTTCTAATTTTAAGCTTTTGTGCTTAATAATCAATTTATGCACATTAACATTAACATCTAATTCCATTGAAGAAGGGACCAAGATACAAAACATGGGACAACATATATTTGATCGTTAACTTTTCAATCAAATAATGTAGCGATTCAAGAAGGTTCTCATGAACACGAAAGATAGCTTGTTAAAGGTAGAACGCATCTGGAAATTCTAGATATATCATTTCACTAACACCGTAGAACAAATTCAGTAGAAGAAGAAGAGATATACAAATCTCAGGAGCTGAATTTACATATTTAAGTTGAAGTACACAACCCGCGCGCACACACACACTCTCATTGCAAAGCTTCAGAAACAGCACTTACAGCTTGTGATGCACGCCATTAAATCATAAGTAATCTGAACGATCAAATATCTCAAAATTCAGGCAATATTATTGTAGAATTGAAATGGGCAAGCGGCAATTTACCTAGTACGGATCATATTTCATAGAAATGAAAAGAAATGGAAAGAAGGCAATAGATCACACTCGTGAACAAAGCCAATAACACAATGAAGAAGCAGAAATCATGGAATGAAGTTTAATCTATTCTCAACCGGACGAGATCGCTCTGTACAGAACGGAAATAAACGAAAGTAAAAGAAAACGAACCTCTCTCAATACACGCGCCTGGCTTTAAAGAAGAAATGGCATCAGATACCCAGATCGATCACCATAATAAACCAGAAGTGAAACAATTCTCCCTCTCTCCCTCTCTCTGTGACTCTGTCCTTTCCGGGTGGAGCCTTCCAGTGGACGTCACCATTCAACCGAGGCTACGTGCACGGCCGGCTCTTCCCATTAGGCAACTTTTGCCTTTTGCTTTTGCCGTCGCGTAAACCCTCTATGTAGGGTGAAAATATCCGTCGATAATAACCGCCCGTATCCATTATTTGTAAAAACTATACACATATCCGTATTTTCTTTATATATAATGTAATATATATTATACATTTATATTATATATATATATATATATATATATATATATATATATATTATACATATTTAATATATATTTAAGTTTCAAATTCAAGCCTTGAACCATCTTTTTTTTTTTTTTTGTAAGAGACACAAACACAAACACAAACACAAACAGAGCAAAAATAACAAGAAACAAAACTAGTAGGGGGGATGGATCCTTCCCACTACAAATGGAAAAAGATGGGGAATGAGGTAAGTGAGTGGGAATGCAGCGGGAATGAACTCTAGTCGCGGCTCAATAAGCTACAAGGTAAGCGCAGAAGTTTGCACTTCTGTGAACTTTTTTTGTCTTCCAAGAAGAAGATGGGGGAATCATAGCAATGGAGTCGGCAATAATGTTCTCAATTTTCCAATCTTGAACCAGGGACCAGTGTTGGAGCGACATGATGACAATAAAAGAGTCACCTTCCAAAATAAAATCTAAGATATTGAGAGAGATTGCCAAAGAGACAGTAAGAGACATGGCCAAAGCCTCCCCATAAGTGGGGTCACATGGAGGACTAATCTTTGAAAGTGCCTTAATTATTTTGCCACTTGAATCTCGACAGACTGCACTTTGAGCATAAAAAGTGTCTCTCACAGCAGTATCAAAATTAATCTTGAAGGAATTTGCTGTAGGAGGGAGCCATTTTTCCGTATGTGAAGATGAGAGTCCTTTCCAAGCCAAGAGGTGATCCAAAGAAACTTTTTTAATGATCCGAGATAAAGAAAGAGCATCTAGAATAATTCCATCATGAACCGCCTTGCTCCTGTTAAACCACAGCAAATCACAAAAAGTAGAGGCAAAAATTTGAAAAAGGTGAACATCCGATTTTTTTGGTAAACCAAGATACAAAAAGGGGTTGAGAATACAATTCAACCAATCTAACATACTATATTTGACCAAACCAAAGAGTTTAAAGGCCAGAAAGAATCTCTCCAAATAATCCTTGCAAAACTGCGCCGAAAAAAAAGATGACCAAGAGAATCAAAATCAGATTTGCAAAGAGGACAAACCATATCAGATGGAGAGATATAAAAAACCTCACTAAGCCTTGATTTGGTTGGAATGATGTTCCAAGCCATTTTTCACAAAAAGAATTTCAGCCAATCACTAAGATTAAGCCTCCACAATTTTTTCTAGGAGGAAGAGGAAACAGAATTATGGAGAGGGGAAAGGGAATTAGTCCTAATTAGTTTATAAGCTGAAAAGGTTGAAAAGGAGCCATTGGCAGAAGAGGTCCACAAAAAGACGTCCCTTTGAGAAGAGATGGGTTTGATTTTTTAAATCTCAGCCACAGAAGAGGGATCAAAGATAGAAGTCAACAAAGGAAAATTCCAGGAATTTGTGGACTGAGAGAAAAGATCTTTAACCAAAAAATGAGGGAAAACATTACTGTTATTATTAAGAGGAATTGGCTTAAAGGAAGGAAAGGTGGGGATCCAAGGGGAGTCCCAAACCGGCAGAGAGGAAAACCTATGAATTTTGTAACAGGCTCCTTGAGACAAAAGTTGCCGGGATTTTAAAATCCCTTTCCAAAGCCAAGTACTAGCAGAATTAGGTGAGGAAGAGAAGAAAGGAATAGAACAAAGATACTTACCTCGCAGCTGGCCGACCCAAGGGCTTTTGAAATTTGTGAGAACCTTCCAACCTAGTTTAGCAATAAGAGCTTGATTGACATCCTTCATCCGTCTAAACCCCATACCACCCAAAGCACGAGGAAGGCAAAGAGAATCCCAAGACTTCAAAGAGAGATTTCTAGATTTTCTAGGAGGAAATCCCTACCCGAAATTTTTGAACATCTTGTCCAAATTTTTGCAGATTCCTCTATGGAGGAGAAAAGTACTCATTGCATAAGTGGGGATAGAGGCTGCCACAGATTTAATCAAAATCGTTCTACTTGCTTGGGAAAGAGACTTTGAACAGCAACCTTCCATTCTCCTTTGAGCACTCTCAATAATCCCATAAAAGGCCTTGGACTTGGAATTTCCAAATAAAATCGGCAGCCCCAAATAGACAGACTTAGCTGGGTTATGGGTGAAAAGGAGAATAGAGAGGATGTTTCGGATAGAGCCTGGGAAAGTATTTCTGCTGAAATGAATGGAGAATTTGTTTGCATTGATGGATTGACCAGACCATCGTGAATACTTCTCAAAACAGTACTAATGCAAGAGGCTTCAGCACAGGACGCTTTACCAAAAATCAGCAGATCATCCGCATACAAGAGATGGGATATAGCAGGACAGTTTCTCGCAATTTTTAGGCCTTTTAAATTCCCAGCCACTTCTTCTTTAAACAAGAGCCTCGTGAGAACTTCAATGCCCAAGATGAATAAAAAGGGGGACAGGGGATCACCTTGTCGCAGCCCTCTAGTTGGAGAAAATCTACCAAAAGGGCTCCCATTAATTAATCAGCACCGAGAAGGAAGAAGAAGAAATACAGATCTTAATCCAATTTATCCAAGTTCGGTGAAAACCCAATTTCTGCATCACAACGAGGATAAGGTTTCACTCCATC
Source organism: Corylus avellana (assembly GCF_901000735.1). Lineage (NCBI taxonomy): Eukaryota > Viridiplantae > Streptophyta > Magnoliopsida > Fagales > Betulaceae > Corylus > Corylus avellana. Next base: position 11,989,524 of record NC_081551.1, on the reverse strand, counting down.
CTATCAAAAGCCTTCTCCACATCCATCTTAAGGAACATAAAACCACCTTTTCCCTTTTTGTTCTTAAAAGCATGTAATAACTCATGAGCTAGAATAGAGTTATCTTGGATATTTTTTTTTGGAACAAAAGCCGATTGAGCCGGAGAAATAATTTTAGGCAACAAGATCTTTAGCTAAGAAGCAAGTATTTTAGAAATAATCTTATAACCAATATTGCACAAACTAATCGGCCTGAAATGATGAACCGAGTGAGGATCTGATCTCTTTGGCACGAGAGCAATGAAGGTATGATTTTGTTCTTTAAGAAGCAGATTATCTTTGAAGAAACCCCACACAAACCCAAGAACATCATATTTGACAGTGGCCTAGTACTTCTTGTAGAACAAGGCTGTATATCCATCCAGGCTAGGGGCTTTGGTGGGACCCAGGCTAGCCAATGCTTGAACAATCTCAGACTCTGAGGGGATGGAGTAGAGAGATAAATTCTCTTCATCCGAAATGATAGGATGAAAAATATCCAATAACTCATCATCAAAACCAGGGGAAGAAGATGAAAACAAGTTCATAAAATGGCTCATAAAAGTACCCCTAATCTCAGCCCTTTGAGAAACCCAAGCCCCAAAAGAAAATCTACAGAATTTGACCTTCGTTGAATGAGAGTTGAAGTATGAAAAAATCTGGTATTTAGGTCTTTGCAAGTCAGCCATTGTTCCCTAGATTTGCTCTTCGAGAGAATTTCTTCCTTAATCAAGAGCTCTTCCAGTCCACTTTTAATATTGGCTTCCAAAATATAATTTGAGTCACTAGGAGAACTGTTCTGAATAGAGTCAAGCTGTGCAAAGGGAACTTTGATCTGAGATTGAATATTGCCAAAATAAAGATTATTCGACTTTTGAAGTGCTGCCCTAGTATGATTCAGCTTCTTAACGAGACAAAAGGCTGGATTCCCATTGATAACAACTCTCCAGGCTTCATCAATAACTTGTCTACAAGTAGGATCCCGAGTCTAGAACTCCTCAAAATGAAAAGGCCTACGGATGAAAACTGGGGAAAGAGAGGAGTTAAGGAGAATGGGACAATGATCAGAGGAGAAGGCTGGGATATGAAGCAGTGAAAATTCAGGAAACAAATGCACCCAATTGCTAGAGGCAATCCCTCTATCCAACCTTTCCTTGATTAAATTCCTCCCCTGCCTATAATTGCACCAGGTGTATAGATTACTAGTAAACCCAAGATCAACCATATCAGCAAAGTTCATAAAAGACCTGAAGGGGCAATTCGAAGAACTAGCATGAGGCCTCCCCCCCAATTTCTTAGAGCTATCTAAAATGTGATTAAAATCCCCAATACATAGCCAAAAGCCACCAACATAACCAACATCAGACAAGGAATCCCAAAAACAGACCTATCACGCATCTTAGGAGGGCTGTAGACACAGGAGAGAATCCAAGGATTGTTTGGAGGGTCAGAGTAACACCAAGCCGAGATGATATTTTTATTCTAAACAAAACATTCAAGCTTTACTCCATCACGCATAGCAACAGACCCCTCCTAGAGCCAGAGGGAGTAACCTGAACTAATAAGTCAAACCCAAGTCTATTCAGAATATTAGATGCAGAAAAAGCTATCTTTGTTTCAGAAAGAAAAAGAACATCAGGATTGAGATTCCTGATTAACACCCGTAAGCTACGAATTGCAGAGGGACGGGAGAGCTCTCTACAATTCCAGGAGAGAAGCTTCATGTAACACTTAGGGGCATGGCAAAGCCCGCCTCCTTAGCTTGATCAGACACACAATTCTCCTCCACAACTAAAATAGAGACAATATGAGATTCCCTTTTCTGTCTAGCAACTTTACAAATTCGTCTAGCTGGCATCTTAGGCGAATCCTCATTGTACTTCAAAAAAGGTTGAATCCCAAATGGGGGGAAGACCCCCTTAGCCAGAGAGGTACCTGGCCCTTTTTTGGAGGGAGGCAAAACCTCAGAGGATCTAATTCTTTTTGGAACCGGGGAGCAGAGAGGATCCTCATCATCAACAAGAGCATGGTAGGAGAAACCATCCAAGAAGGTGGTAGGAGTGGTGAGAAAGTTCAGGTTGGGGTTATAGGGATGAGTATTAGGGATGGGAATTTTTGGAGGATTTAGATGGTACAGGCTGGCTTTGGAATTTTTAGGGAGCTTTGGGACAGTTTGTTTGAGAATGTGTTTTTTTGTCTTCAGAAGGATAAAGAGGAGATGTTGTATGGGCTTGTAATTTAACAGTGGAAGGGTTGGTATTTTGTGAGGGGGGAGCAATGGGCAATGACTCAGGAGTGGATTTCGAGAACCACTTTAGAGTTGGGCCAAAAAAAGGAACAGGGGCTTAAAATGTGGAAGGGCTGGGCTTTCCAGACCAAAGAGTAATAACCAAGTTTTTGGAGATGTTTGGGTCCGAAAGGAATTGAAAGATATTTAGGTTTGGGAGGGAATCAGATGTGGGAGTGAAGTGATAAAAGGGTTGATTTAGAGGAGTCTGGGCATTTATTGTGGTGGCATCTTCAAGGAAAGTAGATGTGATTTTATTCTTATTCGGCGCATTTAAGAAGAGGGAAGGTGGGGAAGGCAATATTATAGGGCAAACTTTCTCTATAGTAGCTGATGTGGAGGCTTGAGCATCGTTAGATGACAAGGGTTGGTGGAGATGAGAACATTGGGCAGTGTGAGTGGCTAAAACATCATGTTTTACAAGTGATGTACATGCATGGGGAAGATATAAAGTAGATTTTGAGTTGGAGTGAGATACCTGGGAGTGAGCTGACTCAGGATTCTCTAACTCGGGAACTATTGGAGAGGCCTTTTCCTCAATCTCTTCAACTGCTTGTGGAGGAGCAAAAGAGCTGAATCTAGAGAAGGATGAGGCAAACAGAGGCACTTTGTAACGTTCTACCAATTCTGAAACCTTCACAACTCTGCAGGCTTGCTTTTTATGCCCTATCGAACCACATTGAACACAATAATCACCCAACCGTTCATACTTTAGCTGGCACTAGAGGAGATTACCACCCTCTCGATCATGCAAAAAACCTGGATTCAGAGGTTTCTCACATCAATCTCCACCAAAATCCGAAGATAACTACAACAAATCATCCCTAATTCACCAAAATTTTCCACCTCCAAGAGCTTTCCAAGACCCAAACCAATAGCAACGACATTGGTTCTGGTCATATTTCTTAGAGCAAGCTCATGAATCTAAACCCAGAAAGTAGACATGCTGAAGTTTATCTAATTCAAAGAAAGATCCAGAGACCATTCCTTCAGAACCAAAAGAGAACTTTTCACATTCTAGGTAGCAAGTTTCAGAATTTTTGACACATGGTGTTTTTGGGAGAAAGAAAAGATAAATTTAAGGAAAAATTACAGTTTACCCCCTAAAGTTGACAGCGTTTTTCAATTCGAAAACTAAAGTTTCAATTTTTGCAATCCACCCCCCCAAAGTTCCAAATTTTTGCAGTTTGACCAATTGTATCAAAAGCTTCCCATATTACCCCTAATTTTTATTTTTTAAATTTTTTTAAAAAAATTTTAAAAAAAATTCGGGGTGGCTATGGCCATCTAGCCATTTTTGCACCCCCAAATGTTTTTTTTCTTCATAAAAATAAAAAATAGGGACAATATGGGAATTTTGGGATAATATTGGTAGAACTGAAAAAAAAAATTGGAACTTTGTGGGGGTAGATTGCAAAAATTGAAACTTTAGTGTTCGAATTGAAAAATGCTGTCAACTTTTGAAGGGTAAACTGTAATTTTCCCTAAATTTAAAGGGGTCATTTGTGGTTTGGAATGAGAAGGGAACAACAAACTCCCAAGCTTTGATAAGAGAAGCTTTGACTTGTATAGGAATATGAGGTTTTTGAGCAATTATCTTGCCAACTAGAGAAAAAGATTCCTCCGAAGGAGCAGCAGAGATAATGGACTCTAGGTGACTAATAGGATTATCCCACGACAAAGCCGTAGTTTGAGAGATGAGAGTATCTAGATCCATGAGCACAAACAGGGAGCAAGGAAAGGACCGACCTAGAGGAGAACAAGGGAAAGCTGGAAAACTCAGAGAAAGGAACAAAGGTTCCAAAGAGAGCTCTAACCAATAGAGCCAGGTTGAGTCAAAGCTGCCTTGAACAATCTTTGTCTCTTACTTAAAAGTCTCTTATTAATTAAGGTTATTATTTTATCATATTTTACTTATAATACAATTGTCATTATACTTTACATTTAATCGATTCATAATTTGTACTTGTAAGGGTGATGATTTGGACATGCTTGTTATATTAAGATATAATATGGATCCTTTATAATGATATATGTATAGTGTAATTTTAGTTAAGGGATAAATGTAAAATTAGTCCCTATGATTGGCCTAATTTACAAATCACTCCATGTGCTTTAGAAAATAATTTATAGGTCCTAAGGGTAGGCCAAAATAACATTTTACTCCTTGAAATCATTTTCCGTTAAATAACTTAACAGAAACCGTCCCATTGGCACGTCACACCCAATAAAAATATGACTCGTGTTTTTTATATTTCTGATTTTAAAAAATGACAAGTAATATTTTCTACATCATCTTGAGGCGCTAGCACACACTCTCCATGTCAGTTTTACGGTAAATATATTGTTTCTGATGCCCAAAAACAAATCCGAATTTCCATAGAAAGATTGGAAAAAAATGCACTACTCTGATGCCCAAAAATCTCGGTGTAACTCACAGATTGAAGATGCCCAATATCTTAAAACCGGAAATAAAAAAGCTCCAAAGCAAGGTGGCTTACCGTCATGATGTTTCCGGCGATTCTCTAGTGGCGGTTTCAGTTGTGCTATGAAACCCAAACTCGCATGGAGATGGACAATGAATTGGTGGGGAAAATGAGGACACGGTGGCACATGTGGGGATATAGAGGGATTAGGTGTTAACGAATTTGACGTGGAGTGTGTGTTGAAGCATCAAAATGACGTGGAAAAGCTTACTTGTCATTTTTTAAAAGCAAAAATAAAAAAGAGCACATATTTTATTTTTATTGGGTGTGAGGTGGTAATGAAACTGTTTATGTTAAGTCATTTAACGGAGAATGAGTTGTTCAGGGAGTAAAATGTTATTTTGGCATACCCTAAGAACCTATAAATTGTTTTTTTATACCACATGGAGTGATTTGTAAATTAGGCCAACCACAGGGACTAATTTTGCATTTATCCCTTTAGTTAATGTGATGACTCTTGGTTGATGTTCTCGTTGTAATGATTAATGTTGATATAATGATAGAAATCTTAATATTTTCGCTACTTAGTATTCTCTTTTTGAAAAATATAGATCCAGAGTCATATTCCTTGTTGAATGGGATTGGGAGGCGAACCCTGAACTTAATTAATTTCTCGGGGCGATACATCGGGCCTTAGTGTTATATATGTACAAGGTGAGATATAAGTCTCACATAGTACATAAGAATAATCATGTAATTAAATCAATCACTTAAGGAAAATAAGTAGTGAACAAAGTGACTGTATATAGACTTTGGGTCAGCTACATAATGATTCCATAGATGAGTAATATGTAATAAATAAGTACGTCATGGAGATTAATTCATTTAATTTAATTTTTTTTTTATATGTCCACACAAGAGGGGGGAGAAGGGGATTCAAACTAGTGACCACCGCTTCATGAGGCGTGGTCTCTAGCTAATTGAACTACTTCTTGGGGACATTAATTCATTTAAATTGAAATACAAATTGGAGTGCAGTCACAAGTATTTAGTAGAATAATTGTGATTAATAGTGTCATGTGACATATCAAGAGAAGACATGGTGACGGCCCTATTGGAGCTAATTGTATTTATATCTTTATGTCTCTCTTTGAGCTGATGTAAATTGACTAATTTTAGTTTGGACCTCAATTATATATTTATTTATTTGGATTGTTTTATTTTAATAAAACATGGGCCAAGAGAATCTAAGTGGCTAATTATTTGGAGAAGATTAGGCTTTGGAATTAAATACAGCTTTGGGATCAGGTATTTAATTCCTAAAGGATTAGGCATGGGCTTTGGGCTCAGTGGATTTAAATCCACGGGCTTAAGCAAAAATAAAGGAGAACTGGACATTAGGGATAAAACCCAAGCCCATGCATGTGTGATGCAGCGTAGGCTCGTGACAGGCAAGAATAACAATAAGAAGAAGGGATAGATACTCTTAAGATTGTACTACTATCAACGAATCAAAAAAATCTTCCCTAAACACTAGATGCTCTCTAGGGTTTGAAAGAAAATAATGAAGAAACTCAATGAGTAATCTTATTGAACAAAACTCAAATAATATCAAAAGCTACATTCTCAGGGTTATAAGTAGGGGTGAAAAAGACAGTTGCGGTTAACGGTTAGTGGTTAAAACCGCTAACTGCAATCACCTAGACAGTTAGCGGTTATTTAAACGGTTAGCGGTTAACCATTTTTTAAAAAATATTTAAAAAAAATTTGAATTTCATGCCAAGCCAAACTTGACACTCAGCTCATATAATTTCTTAAAAAAATTTAAAATTTAAAGAAAATAAAATAGCTTAGGAAGCCAGCTTATTTAAGGACTTGCACCCAGCCTAGGCCAGCCAAGCTATGGCTTAAGGCTTGAGCCACTTGACTTCACAAAGAAGGATAAGCACACTTTTATAGATAAGGAATGTTAAGAGACTTGTTTTTTTAGCAATGTGGGACAATGTGGTTTTTTGAGAATGCCCTCCATACTCTCATCAGCCATGAGGGACTTGGGGTTGGGGTCCTTAACTACTAGGGGCATCTTGAAAATTAGTTGGCGTTACGAGATTAATGATCTTATCGCAGTTAGACTCGGATTCTTGGGCCTTGTTTGGCTAGCCCCTTTTTTGGATTTGTTTTGGGTTTTTTCAAAAAACCCATGCAAAATCGTGTTTGGCCCGTTTAATCCGAAACCCAAAGCAACATTGTGCATAGAGGCCCACAAGATCTTCTTTCAAAACCCAATGTCTGACAAATGAAAAATGGGTATGTGACACGGGTGTGTCCAGCAAGAGTCCTATAGCAATGACCCAAGCTTCAGCCCAATTAAGTCCACAAGCCCAGCAAAATGCAATGGCCCAAATTGAAGAAATTCTAATTTAGCCTAGTGAGTTCTAGAAGGCCATAGCCAGTGATTCCTTCTTCATTTTAAGCACATGGCTAAGTCAAAAGTGAAGTTCAGAATCTTAACTTTCCAGCAAAACCGGTTTCAGCGCATTTGGAGTTATACACCGAAAGTTAAGATCGTTTAAAGTGGGGTCGTCAGTGATTCTCTGAACATGCCTCCCACCACTTGACTTAAAAGTTGCTGTTTGCCCACTTGGCTGCTGTCCCATGAAATTGATGCTTGTTGTCTACCCTAGTTGCTTGTTTAGTTTCATTAAATGATTATCCTATGCTTAAAGGGTTTTTTTACTAAGCTTCTATAAATAAGTGTGTGCAAGTGTAGGTCAGGGGAATAGAGTTTTGAGTTAAAACTTGCCTTTGGCTTGTGAAATGAGAGTTCTCCTTATTTTCTTTGTATCTCTTTGGTGTGAACTTTAGAGTGGTGAGTTTCTTAGTTCTGTATCCCTTGTTGTAATCCTTTGGGTGGTGATAATCTATATCTCTTTGGTTTTTTTACTAAGCTTCTATAAATAAGTGTGTGAAAGTGTAGGTTAGGGGAATAGAGTTTTGAGTTAAAACTAGCCTTTAGCTTGTGAAAGGAGAGTTCTCCTTATTTTCTCTGTATCTCTTTGGTGTGAACTTTAGAGTGGTGACTTTCTTAGTTCTGTATCCCTTGTCGTAATCCTTTGGGTGGTGATAATCTATATCCCTTTGGTGTTATCTCTTTGGTGATGAACTTCTATCTTTAATTTGAGTGTGAGTTTGTGTGGTTGTTTCCTTATCCATTTTTGTCTGGTATCAAATTGGTATCAAAGCTAAGGTTGCTCAAAGTTTTGGTTTCTATGGCTGCTCGTGGTCGTCATGCTAAAGCTAACTAAACCCCAGCAGCTCCCAAAAGAAATCGGTGCAATATCAAATTGAAAAAGTTGAAGAGAGATGTGTAGCAACTCCAACTACGCTTTGAACGCTTTGCGGCCTCTAAACATGATGCCTCTCATCATGGTTTGGATGTTGAAGATCCTTCACACGAGCTCATAGAATACTGGAATTCTCCTCCAACCTATGATGAAGACACTAGGGAGAGTTATTTTTCAGATCTTTCACAAGGATTTGTCGATTGGAGTTCTCCACCAAGCTTTGATGAAGATCTTGAGGAGAGTTATTTGCCATATGATCAAAAAGAAGAATTTGTAGCAGATTGGTTTACTCCAATATCCTACAGTATCCATCCTCAATAAGAGAAACCATTCGAAAAGGTAAATCTCTCGGATAGTTTTGCAATTCTTGATGGCGTTTCTATACCTCATGTGCATGATGAAAATACTCAAGGTGAAGAGTTTGATTCTAATGTTGAAGAAGTTTTTGATTATGTTGATTTCCTTGGGGTAAACAATTTTTTGTCAAGTTCTTCTAACTTGATGAAAACACTCATGTTTACAAGGGAAACAATGATAGATACTTTTTCAATACTTTTATGGCATATGAAGAGAAAATAATACTTGAGAAACAAGTAGTCTTTGAGTTGTCGCACAGTAGGCGGAGCTTTCAAGATAATCGTCATGGTCTTGTGATCATTTGACGAATCTCACTTGTTGAGGATGAGCCATTCAATGAAGAGGATTTGACATATGTGGATCAAAGAAAGTTTTTTGTAATTTGCGGGATCTTGAAGTCAACCTACGCAGAAGAAGAATGGCTTCAGAACATCTTCCACATCAAATGCACCTCTAGTGGCAAGGTGTGTAATGTCATTGTTGGTGGAGGATGTTGTGAGAATGTGGTGCCCACAACCATGGTGGAGAAACACAATTTGAAAATAGAACCTCATTCCCATCCTTACAAGCTTCAATGGCTTAAAAAGGGCAATGATATCCGGCTAACTAAGAAATGCTTTGTTCAATTCTCTATTGGAAAAAATTACAAGGATGAAGTTTTGTGTGATGTTGTTCATATGGATGCATGTCCATATATTACTTGGTAGACCATGGCAGTTTGATAGAAGAACTCTTCATGATGGTTTCAAAAACACTTATTCGTTTGAAAAAGATGGAACCAAAGTTACATTAGCTCCCTTGAAAATGTGAAATGATCCTAAACCTTCTAAAGGGGAGGGTAGTAATTTACTTTCCATATGTGAAGTTGAGAGAGCTTTAACAGAATTTAGGGAAGGGTATGCTCTAGTAATAGTTGAAAAGAAAGACCAAATTGAAATTCCTCTTACTTTACAACCACTTCTTGAGAAATTTCCTGATGTTATTCCGGAAGAACTTCAATCGGGTCTTCTACCCATGAGAGACATACAGCACCACATTGACCTTGTTCCAGGTTCTATTCTACTTAACAAGGCAGCCTATCAAACGAATCCAAGAGAGCATGAAGAGTTGTAGAGACAAGTTGATGAGCTGATTACCAAAGGCCTTGTGAGAGAAAGCACGAGTCCTTGTGCTATTCCAGCACTTCTAGTACCAAAGAAAGATGGTTCTTAGCATATGTGCATCGACAATAGGGCTGTGATCAAGATCACCATTAGCCGGCTGGCAAAATGGGTCCGCGGGTCAACCCGTTTACGACCCGCAGGTACCTGCGACCCATTTCAGCAATACACAAACACGACCCGTTTAATAAATGGGTCGGACCCCCCGACACGACACGACACGGGTTTTTTCACGGGTCACCCGACACGAACCATGAGACCTGTTTAAAATAATGGATCGTGCTGGGCCGACACGACCCATGTAACTTAAAAATGATTTTTTTTTTTTTAATTTTTAATTTTTTAAATAAAATAATAATAGTTTTAGCAATTATCTCTTGAAATTAAACTCCTACTAAGCTAGCCACACCAAATCACTTAATAGTGATAAGTTAATAGGCTTAATTGTCTAATCAAATAACAAAAAAAAAAAAAAAAAAAAAAACTACATCATTACAAATTTACAAATACAAATTGAGTTCTCATTTTTGCCACTTGTTGTCCACTCTTGAATAGTTGAATGATCCACAAATATGCTCATTTTAACATGCTCCAGATGAACTTGGAATCTCACAGGAATTGATACTATCCAATGTCAGAACATCCTCTTCTTCGTTATCCACCATCATTAAAGCTTGTTCTATATCAAAAGATAAGAGAAATTAATGTCATTAAAGTAAAATAAAAAAATACAAGTAAATGAAAAAAATTAAATATGCAAATAACTAATATTACCTTGCTCTCCATCTAACCAATCTTTAGTGCAAATTAATGCCTCAACAATATCAGGTTTAAGTGAACTTCTATACTGATCAATCACATGTCCACCAGCACTAAAAGTGGATTCTAAAGCAACAGTCGAAATAGAAATACTCAAAATATCACGAGCCATGGCAGCTACTTTAGGATAACGAAATTCATTTCCTTTCCAAAATGAAAGGATGTCAAATGTCGCATTCTTATCCACATACTTGGGTTCATCCAAATAAAGTTCTAATTGAGTCTTTTGTGCATCAGAATTGACTCCATCAAATGCTAGAAATTCCTACATGAAAAGAGAGAATGTAAACAT
>NC_081551.1:11845326-11978721 GCF_901000735.1 Corylus avellana | reverse complement strand
ATATTCCTTGTTGAATGGGATTGGGAGGCGAACCTTGAACTTAATTAATTTCTCGGGGCGATACATCGGGCCTTAGTGTTATATATGTACAAGGTGAGATATAAGTCTCACATAGTACATAAGAATAATCATGTAATTAAATCAATCACTTAAGGAAAATAAGTAGTGAACAAAGTGACTGTATATAGACTTTGGGTCAGCTACATAATGATTCCATAGATGAGTAATATGTAATAAATAAGTACGTCATGGAGATTAATTCATTTAATTTAATTTTTTTTTTATATGTCCACACAAGAGGGGGGAGAGGGGGATTCAAACTAGTGACCACCGCTTCATGAGGCGTGGTCTCTAGCTAATTGAACTACTTCTTGGGGACATTAATTCATTTAAATTGAAATACAAATTGGAGTGCAGTCACAAGTATTTAGTAGAATAATTGTGATTAATAGTGTCATGTGACATATCAAGAGAAGACATGGTGACGGCCCTATTGGAGCTAATTGTATTTATATCTTTATGTCTCTCTTTGAGCTGATGTAAATTGACTAATTTTAGTTTGGACCTCAATTATATATTTATTTATTTGGATTGTTTTATTTTAATAAAACATGGGCCAAGAGAATCTAAGTGGCTAATTATTTGGAGAAGATTAGGCTTTGGAATTAAATACAGCTTTGGGATCAGGTATTTAATTCCTAAAGGATTAGGCATGGGCTTTGGGCTCAGTGGATTTAAATCCACGGGCTTAAGCAAAAATAAAGGAGAACTGGACATTAGGGATAAAACCCAAGCCCATGCATGTGTGATGCAGCGTAGGCTCGTGACAGGCAAGAATAACAACAAGAAGAAGTGATAGATACTCCTAAGATTGTACTACTATCAACGAATCAAAAAAATCTTCCCTAAACACTAGATGCTCTCTAGGGTTTGAAAGAAAATAATGAAGAAACTCAATGAGTAATCTTATTGAACAAAACTCAAATAATATCAAAAGCTACATTCTCAGGGTTATAAGTAGGGGTGAAAAAGACAGTTGCGGTTAACGGTTAGTGGTTAAAACCGCTAACTGCAATCACCTAGACAGTTAGCGGTTATTTAAACGGTTAGCGGTTAACCATTTTTTAAAAAATATTTAAAAAAAATTTGAATTTCATGCCAAGCCAAACTTGACACTCAGCTCATATAATTTCTTAAAAAAATTTAAAATTTAAAGAAAATAAAATAGCTTAGGAAGCCAGCTTATTTAAGGACTTGCACCCAGCCTAGGCCAGCCAAGCTATGGCTTAAGGCTTGAGCCACTTGACTTCACAAAGAAGGATAAGCACACTTTTATAGATAAGGAATGTTAAGAGACTTGTTTTTTTAGCAATGTGGGACAATGTGGTTTTTTGAGAATGCCCTCCATACTCTCATCAGCCATGAGGGACTTGGGGTTGGGGTCCTTAACTACTAGGGGCATCTTGAAAATTAGTTGGCGTTACGAGATTAATGATCTTATCGCAGTTAGACTCGGATTCTTGGGCCTTGTTTGGCTAGCCCCTTTTTTGGATTTGTTTTGGGTTTTTTCAAAAAACCCATGCAAAATCGTGTTTGGCCCGTTTAATCCGAAACCCAAAGCAACATTGTGCATAGAGGCCCACAAGATCTTCTTTCAAAACCCAATGTCTGACAAATGAAAAATGGGTATGTGACACGGGTGTGTCCAGCAAGAGTCCTATAGCAATGACCCAAGCTTCAGCCCAATTAAGTCCACAAGCCCAGCAAAATGCAATGGCCCAAATTGAAGAAATTCTAATTTAGCCTAGTGAGTTCTAGAAGGCCATAGCCAGTGATTCCTTCTTCATTTTAAGCACATGGCTAAGTCAAAAGTGAAGTTCAGAATCTTAACTTTCCAGCAAAACCGGTTTCAGCGCATTTGGAGTTATACACCGAAAGTTATGATCGTTTAAAGTGGGGTCGTCAGTGATTCTCTGAACATGCCTCCCACCACTTGACTTAAAAGTTGCTGTTTGCCCACTTGGCTGCTGTCCCATGAAATTGATGCTTGTTGTCTACCCTAGTTGCTTGTTTAGTTTCATTAAATGATTATCCTATGCTTAAAGGGTTTTTTTACTAAGCTTCTATAAATAAGTGTGTGCAAGTGTAGGTCAGGGGAATAGAGTTTTGAGTTAAAACTTGCCTTTGGCTTGTGAAATGAGAGTTCTCCTTATTTTCTTTGTATCTCTTTGGTGTGAACTTTAGAGTGGTGAGTTTCTTAGTTCTGTATCCCTTGTTGTAATCCTTTGGGTGGTGATAATCTATATCTCTTTGGTTTTTTTACTAAGCTTCTATAAATAAGTGTGTGCAAGTGTAGGTTAGGGGAATAGAGTTTTGAGTTAAAACTAGCCTTTAGCTTGTGAAAGGAGAGTTCTCCTTATTTTCTCTGTATCTCTTTGGTGTGAACTTTAGAGTGGTGACTTTCTTAGTTCTGTATCCCTTGTCGTAATCCTTTGTGTGGTGATAATCTATATCCCTTTGGTGTTATCTCTTTGGTGATGAACTTCTATCTTTAATTTGAGTGTGAGTTTGTGTGGTTGTTTCATTATCCATTTTTGTCTGGTATCAAATTGGTATCAAAGCTAAGGTTGCTCAAAGTTTTGGTTTCTATCGCTGCTCGTGGTCGTCATGCTAAAGCTAACTAAACCCCAGCAGCTCCCAAAAGAAACCGGTGCAATATCAAATTGAAAAAGTTGAAGAGAGATGTGTAGCAACTCCAACTACGCTTTGAACGCTTTGCGGCCTCTAAACATGATGCCTCTCATCATGGTTTGGATGTTGAAGATCCTTCACACGAGCTCATAGAATACTGGAATTCTCCTCCAACCTATGATGAAGACACTGGGGAGAGTTATTTTTCAGATCCTTCACAAGGATTTGTCGATTGGAGTTCTCCACCAAGCTTTGATGAAGATCTTGAGGAGAGTTATTTGCCATATGATCAAAAGGAAGAATTTGTAGCAGATTGGTTTACTCCAATATCCTACAGTATCCATCCTCAATAAGAGAAACCATTCGAAAAGGTAAATCTCTCGGATAGTTTTGCAATTCTTGATGGCGTTTCTATACCTCATGTGCATGATGAAAATACTCAAGGTGAAGAGTTTGATTCTAATGTTGAAGAAGTTTTTGATTATGTTGATTTCCTTGGGGTAAACAATTTTTTGTCAAGTTCTTCTAACTTGATGAAAACACTCATGTTTACAAGGGAAACAATGATTGATACTTTTTTTCAATACTTTTATGGCATATGAAGAGAAAATAATACTTGAGAAACAAGTAGTCTTTGAGTTGTCGCACAGTAGGCGGAGCTTTCAAGATAATCGTCATGGTCTTGTGATCATTTGACGAATCTCACTTGTTGAGGATGAGCCATTCAATGAAGAGGATTTGACATATGTGGATCAAAGAAAGTTTTTTGTAATTCGCGGGATCTTGAAGTCAACCTACGCAGAAGAAGAATGGCTTCAGAACATCTTCCACATCAAATGCACCTCTAGTGGCAAGGTGTGTAATGTCATTGTTGGTGGAGGATGTTGTGAGAATGTGGTGCCCACAACCATGGTGGAGAAACACAATTTGAAAACAGAACCTCATTCCCATCCTTACAAGCTTCAATGGCTTAAAAAGGGCAATGATATCCGGGTAACTAAGAAATGCTTTGTTCAATTCTCTATTGGAAAAAATTACAAGGATGAAGTTTTGTGTGATGTTGTTCATATGGATGCATGTCCATATATTACTTGGTAGACCATGGCAGTTTGATAGAAGAACTCTTCATGATGGTTTCAAAAACACTTATTCGTTTGAAAAAGATGGAACCAAAGTTACATTAGCTCCCTTGAAAATGTTAAATGATCCTAAACCTTCTAAAGGGGAGGGTAGTAATTTACTTTCCATATGTGAAGTTGAGAGAGCTTTAACAGAATTTAGGGAAGGGTATGCTCTAGTAATAGTTGAAAAGAAAGACCAAATTGAAATTCCTCTTACTTTACAACCACTTCTTGAGAAATTTCCTGATGTTATTCCGGAAGAACTTCAATCGGGTCTTCTACCCATGAGAGACATACAGCACCACATTGACCTTGTTCCAGGTTCTATTCTACTTAACAAGGCAGCCTATCAAACGAATCCAAGAGAGCATGAAGAGTTGTAGAGACAAGTTGATGAGCTGATTACCAAAGGCCTTGTGAGAGAAAGCACGAGTCCTTGTGCTATTCCAGCACTTCTAGTACCAAAGAAAGATGGTTCTTAGCATATGTGCATCGACAATAGGGCTGTGATCAAGATCACCATTAGCCGGCTGGCAAAATGGGTCCGCGGGTCAACCCGTTTACGACCCGCAGGTACCTGCGACCCATTTCAGCAATACACAAACACGACCTGTTTAATAAATGGGTCGGACCCCCCGACACGACACGACACGGGTTTTTTCACGGGTCACCCGACACGAACCATGAGACCTGTTTAAAATAATGGATCGTGCTGGGCCGACACGACCCATTTAACTTAAAAATGATTTTTTTTTTTAATTTTTAATTTTTTAAATAAAATAATAATAGTTTTAGCAATTATCTCTTGAAATTAAACTCCTACTAAGCTAGCCACACCAAATCACTTAATAGTGATAAGTTAATAGGCTTAATTGTCTAATCAAATAACAAAAAAAAAAAAAAAAAAAAAACTACATCATTACAAATTTACAAATACAAATTGAGTTCTCATTTTTGCCACTTGTTGTCCACTCTTGAATAGTTGAATGATCCACAAATATGCTCATTTTAACATGCTCCAGATGAACTTGGAATCTCACAGGAATTGATACTATCCAATGTCAGAACATCCTCTTCTTCGTTATCCACCATCATTAAAGCTTGTTCTATATCAAAAGATAAGAGAAATTAATGTCATTAAAGTAAAATAAAAAAATACAAGTAAATGAAAAAAATTAAATATGCAAATAACTAATATTACCTTGCTCTCCATCTAACCAATCTTTAGTGCAAATTAATGCCTCAACAATATCAGGTTTAAGTGAACTTCTATACTGATCAATCACATGTCCACCAGCACTAAAAGTGGATTCTAAAGCAACAGTCGAAATAGAAATACTCAAAATATCACGAGCCATGGCAGCTACTTTAGGATAACGAAATTCATTTCCTTTCCAAAATGAAAGGATGTCAAATGTCGCATTCTTATCCACATACTTGGGTTCATCCAAATAAAGTTCTAATTGAGTCTTTTGTGCATCAGAATCGACTCCATCAAATGCTAGAAATTCCTACATGAACAGAGAGAATATAAACATAAAATTAGTAAGTGGTTATAAGTATATATATAATATACTAAGTTAGTAAGTTACTAACAAGCTAAGAAACTTATGATATTATTCACCTTTTCCCAATCTAGGTCTTCTTGTGGCCGAACGACTGTGGAGCTTGAAGTTGTAGGAGTACTATACTCCATAAAAAGTTTGGTTAACTTGTTATAAACATTATTATACTCTTCAGAATCAGCTCCACAAATCTTCGTATAGTTGTACTTTACAAGGCGAAGCTTGTAACGAGGATTCAAGACAACTGCAATGACCAACGCTACACTAAATTCTGACCAATATTTATCAAATTTGCTGAACATTTGATTTGCCATTAATCTCTTATACCCATCACCACCCACAACTTCTTGCTTCAAGTTCACATAAATCAATGCAACTACAGGAAAGTATAAATTGGCTGTGGGATATTTGGTACCAGAAAAAGCACATGTAGCACAATAAAAGCAGCCTAAGAAAGTATTGATATCAATCACCCTTTCCCACTCAAGTGAACTAAGACAAAACTTATAGTTTTTATCAGTCATCTCCAAATAAATAAAAGCACGCCTATAGTGAATAGCACTCTCAAGCATAAGATATGTCGAATTCCATCTGGTTGGCACATCTTGTCTTAACCCCTTGTTACTGTCCAATGACATTTGATTGACAACATGAAGAAAACTTTGTTTTCTCACTTGTGATCCTCTAAAATACTTAACACTATCTCGAATATTTTGGATAGCATCAATGATCTGTTTCAATCCATCTTGCACTATCAAATTAAGAATATGGGCGCAACAACGCATATGAAACAACTCACCTTCACAAAGAAGGGCTTTCCTCATGTTTAATGCTTGTTTCAGTTTTTCAACACAACCATCATTAGCAGAAGCATTATCTAATGTTATAGAGAAAACCTTTTTATCAATCCCCCACTCTTGTAGCAAATTATCTATCTTGTCAGCCAAGATTCACCATTATATGGTGGGGGCATAAATGAAAAGCTTATCACCCTTTTAGATAATACCCAATTTTTGGCTAGAAAATGTGCAATGAGGCAAATATACACATTAGTTTTCAAAGAAGTCCACAAATCAGATGTAAAACTAATCCTCCTAGGACAAATAGTTAACAGAGACTTAACCTTTTGTTTCTCCAACATATGCATTTTAACCAATTCAGCCTTAGCAGTATTTCTAGATATTAATGGTACATCACTACGCAAGTATCTATGCATCTCTCTTACACCATCCTATTCAACATATGAAAATGGCAAGTCATGCTTAATAATCGTAGCAACCAACAATTCTCTATATCTTTTAGGACAAAATTTTGAGGTACTTACTGATAGAGTTCCTTGATCTCTAGATAGGAGCAATTGCTGAATATCATGATCATTTTTCCCCCCACAAACCTTCATATGCTTCTGTAGATTTCCAGTTCCCTGTGAACTGTTAGCTATATATTTATGATCACAAAACTTGCATTTTGCCCATATCCTTGGGTCATTTGGATCTTTAGAAGGAACTTCATCAAAATGGGTCCAAACTGCTGAGGTCTTCTTACGCTTCTTCTAGACCCTTTTGTTCGTCATCGGATTCGTATGAATAGAAGGATCTTCTATTGTATTTATTTCAACCACATCATCATTGAATACAACCAAATCTTCGTTAATCACCTACACACATAATCGTTAGTAAGTTAGTTAAAGATAAGTTCAAGGCTTCAAGTAAGAATCAAACCAGATTTAGTAACGCTACCACAAAACTAGAATTAAGTAAGCATTAATTCTTTGTCATTCATCAAACACATTGTTTGTTGTCAAATTGTGTTTAGCAATTTTAGGCTAAAAACAACAATGAAAGTTAAAAACAAAACTTGTATAATTTTTCTACATCAAAATACAGTAAATACTTATTCAAAATCTTAATCTTATGGCATCAAAACACACAATAGCATAAATTATTAACAATATAAACTAAGCACAATCTATATGGTTCAAGAAAAATTGTATGAATTGTTTCTCCTAAAGCTCCCAACAACAATAATGTTGAGATTCTAAGACAAGCCAAAACAATGCTGCAACCTACAATAATAAAAATAATCCAAATTTTAATTTCATGAAATCTTAAAAATTAGTTTCAAGTCAAAATGTTAGTTTTAATCTTTAACAACTAAGCCATACAGCCCACTGGTACTAATAACTATTAACTAAGCAGTCTAGGCCATTATTTAATTTAACTTTTTTTTCTAATTCACTAACCCACTAACTGACTAACACACACTCTCTTGACACTTGGGACACTTGGCCACTAAGTTCACACTCCACGCCCACTCCCTCTGCAACATTGAAACTTGCAATTTGCAAGACTGCAAGTGTATTTTTTAAGGAATAAAAAATATATATATCTAACAAACTAACAAATTAACAATGCATTTAAGCCACAAAGACAAAGGATTGAAAGGATTAAAGGAACCTTGAGAAAAAACCAAGTGACGAACAACCTGCATAATTATTTGTTGAGAACTGAGGTAGAATCTGGTCTCTGAGAGAGAGTTTGAGAGGAAAAAAAAAAGTCTTTTGAAAGAGAGTGACCGGTGAGAGAGAGAGTCTTCTAACAACAACCATATACCAAGCAAATCCCACAAAATCATGTGCAAACAACAACCACTTACCAAGCAAATCCCACAAAATCAGAGCATGAGAGTTGAGAGAGCAAGAGACTGAAGAGACAGATACATACCGGATGCGACATTGGTGGAAGAGAGAGAGAGCGATAGTAATGGAGGCGAGGAGCGGCGGTGGCGTGGCGTGGGCCATGGCTGCGTGAGGATTGAGGAGTGGCGAGAGAGAGAGACCGGCAGTGGCGTGGGCGTGGGCGGTGGCGTGGCGTGAGGTCTAGTGAGGAGTGAGGCCGAGACTCGAGAGGGAGGAATGGAGGATTTTTTTCTAGATCTGGAGCTGGACTGCTGGAGGCCAATTTGTTTTCACTTTATGCGTTTTTTTCTAGATCTGGAGCTGGATTGCTGGAGGCCAATTTGTTTTCACTTTATGCGTTTTTTTACTTTTTCACTAATCACTATTATATATATATATAAAAAGGGGTCTGGCGGGGTCACCCGTGGGTTGACCCGTTTATGACCCAAACCCGCCAATTTCGTGTCGTGTTCGTGTCGGGTTGTCGAGTCGTGTCAAAATTGCCAGCCTTACTGATGTGGTATTTTTGTGACCAAAAATATCAATTATAAAAATAACCACTCCCAATAGGACGAATCTTTATAGGATACGACTATAGAGAGGGTGTTGGACCTCAAGGACTGCAGATGTTTTATTATCAAAATTCGAAAGATTAAAATTAACTTAATTAAAAAGAGAATTGATTTGATTTTCTTTAAAACTTAAAGTGCATGAAAACACGGATCGTCCACCTAACCACTAAGATGGGGTACGACCCGTCTTCCTTAGGTTTAAATTATCAAATTCTTTGACAGGATACATACAATCAATGAATAAGTGTAACCCCTCTTCGGTTGGCACGGACTGTCTACCTAAATTACACTAAACTAGGGTATAGTACAATTCGTCTTCCCTAGGCATGGCCTATCAAATCCTATTGATCATATGTCAATTAAACCCATTGTATAACCATCATCCTCATAATCACAGAAAAGAAGAATAATTTGATTTCAATAAAAGTAAAATACTTTCTAAGACAAGAGAAAAATTTCACAAATATTGATTTTAGAATTTAAGAACAATTGCATTTAATATGAAGAACATAAATCAATTATAGCAATCCTCATAGTTATACAATCAACATGCATAAATTGAAAATCTAAAAATTAAATATAGTCAAACCATTGTGCTTGGATAGGGTTACATCAACACCCCACGATGGGGTTTAGCCGCTCATGATCTTCTAAGCTCCAAAGACAAATTTATGATTTCTAGCTCTAGGAAGCGGTATGTCTGTTTACAATATTTAGAACCCTATTTATAGGGATTAGGAAAACCTTAAAGACCCTAGAAACCCTCAAAAAATTGGAGGTCAGTCTCCTAGTCCAATTGGGAGACTGAAAACCAAATCCATGCTTGAAAAGGATTGCTACCGTGCAATACACGCCCAAGTGCGCTCGATCCGAAGTTCTGTGCGCTCGAGCGTAGTGCACTTGAGCCTAGCCATTATGCGCACGAGCGCAGGCATGCGCTCGATCCCTGGCTGCAGACGCTTGATCGCAGGTGCACTCAAGCTCAGGAATAGCTGCGCTCGATCCTAGATCCAGAATGCCCAGCTTTTGCCCTTTTTAAGCCCAATTTCCAATGGTTTGTCAAATAAAACCTGAAACACAAAAACAAAACAAAATCAAACAAATAACAATGCTAAGGAATTAACATATGTTAATTACGGGGCTTGAATGTACAACATTCGGAGCTTATCACCTACCATTAGGTATCGCTTTCCCATTCCACGGCTAGATGATCTTCTTAATCAACTTCATGGTGCCTTAGTCTTCTCCAACCTCGATCTTTGTAGCGGATATCATCAAATTCGCATGAGAGTTGGTGATGAATGGAAGACAGCCTTTAAAACTAGAGATGGTCTTTATGAATGCATGGTGATGCCATTTGGACTCTTTAATGCTCCCAGTACATTCATGCATCTTATGAATCATGTTTTTAAGCCCTTTATGGGAAAATTTGTTGTTGATTACTTTGATAATATCTTAGTGTACAACAAATCACAAGAAGAGCATTTGGAGCACCTTCAACAAGTTTTTCAAACTCTACAAGAAGTTGTATGTGAACATGAAGAAGTGCCAATTCTTCACAACTAGCTTGGTTTTCTTAGGCTATGTTGTTTCTAAAGAAGGAATTATGATGGATTCCAGCAAAGTTGAGGCAATCACCAGCTGGCCTATTCCCAAGTTCATTCCTGACATAAGAAGCTTTCATGAACTTGCATCGTTCAACCGACGCTTCATCAAAGGTTTTAGCATCATTATTGCTCCTATCACAAAATGCCGTAAGGGAAGAATGTTTAAGTGGACGGACGTAGCCCTAAAGAGTTTTGAACTTCTCAAGCTGAAAGTCACAAAGGCACCAATCCTTATACTTCCAGAATTTCCCAAAGTGTTTGAAGTTGATTGGAGTCATTATCTACTTTCCAAAGAGTTTATACTTCATTCTGACCATGAAGCATTGAAGTATTTGAATAGCCAACAGAAGCTCAACACAAGACATGCAAAATGGAGTGAGTTTTTACAAGCCTATTCATTCTCAATCAAGCACAAAGCAGGTAAACTCAATCAAGTAGCTGATGCTTTAAGTAGAAAGCACTCTTTACTTAATGCCATGCAAGTACAGGTTTTGGGTTTTGACGTTGTTAAAGTACTTTACAAAGATGATCTTGATTTTGGCTATGCTTGGAAGGAATGTGCTAATGATCCCAACAACTATTTCTTGCTACAAGATGGTTTTCTTTTCAAAAACATTCATTTATGCATTCCCCAATGTTCATTTAGAGAAGCCATTATCAAAGAAGCCTATGGAGGAAATCTTACTGGTCATTTTGGCAGAGACAAAGCTTTAACTCTTGTGCAGGAGAATTTCATTTGGCCCAAAATGATACGAGATGTTGTGTGACACGTGAAGCAATGTCGGATTTGCCACCTCACAAAGAGTCGCAAACTGAACACCGGACTATATGTCATTACCTGTTCCAAATGCCCCATGGAAGGATAATAGTCTTGACTTTGTTGTGGGATTACCTAGAACCCAAAGGGACAAAGATTCCATTATGGTGGTTGTTGAATGATTCTCAAAGATGGCCCATTTTGTTCCTTGCAACAAAACTTTTGATGCATCCCATGTTGCTAATTTGTATTTCAAGGAGATAGTGAAGCTTCATGGCCTTCCCAAAATAATCACTTCCGATCATGGTTCCATGTTTGTCGGTCAATTTTGGCGTACGCTTTGGCGAAAGCTTGAAACTATCCACCAATTCAGTTCTAATTGGGCATCTCCAAGATCGAGGCAAGAAAAGATTGACTTGAGGGCAAGTCTTCATCATTCGAGGGAGTATGACATGGGTTTGTCCAGCAAGAATCCTATAGCAATGACCCAAGCTTCAACCCAATTAAGTCCACAAGCCCAGCAGAATGCAATGGCCCAAATTGAAGAAATTCTGATTCATCCTAGTGAAGGCCATAGCCGGCGATTCCTTCATCATTTTAAGCACATGGCTAGGTTAAAAGTGAAGTTTAGAATCTTAACTCTCCAGCAAAACCAGTTTTAGGGCATTTGGAGTTATACACAGAAAGTTATGACCGTTTGAAGTGGGGTGGTCAATGATTCTCTGAACATTCCTCCCACCACTTGACTTAAAAGTGGCTGTTTGCCCACTTAGCTGGTGTCCCACGAAATTGATGCTTGTTGTCACCCTAGTTGCTTCTTTAGTTTCATTAAATGATTATCCTATGCTTACAGGGTTTTTTACTAAGCTTCTATAAATAAGTGTGTGCAAGTGTAGGTCAAGGGAATAGAGTTTTGAGTTAAAACTAGCCTTTGGCTTGTGAAATGAGAGTTCTCCTTATTTTCTTTGTATCTCTTTGGTGTGAACTTTAGAGTGGTGAGTTCTTAGTTCTGTATCCCTTGTTCTAATCCTTTGGGTGGTGATAATCTATATCCTTTTGGTGTTATCTCTTGGGTGGTGAACTTCTATCTTTAATTTGAGTGTGAGTTTGTGTGGTTGTTTCCTTATCCATTTATGTCTAGTATCAGTATGATACCAGTGAATGGCCCAAAGTCCAACAACCTATTCGCATTAAATGTTGTAACCAGTAACCAACTTGGTGGGCAATTGAATGCACCCAGGTGTCAAACGCTGATGTGCGTAACATGTGCATTGGTTTGGGTGAGTTTGTGTTAATGCTTGTACAGAGAGTAATATGTTTCAAAAAATTAATGAGAATTTATTACAGTGCGGATTGAGTGCGACCATGGAGTTGACTTTTTGATCTTTACGAATTTAAATGCATGGGTTTGATTGATCATGGCCTTCCATTTTAATGACTTGTAACTTGGCGCTGACATGTGGCAGTCCCAGATTAACACGACCTTCACTGAGGCTTCACACAATTTTTTACTATAGTAATAATGGCCCTTTAACCTGCATGCTCCCGATAGCTACTATTGGCCCTCGTAAATCGCAGATGGTGGTATTGATTAAAGTGATTGGGCGTTTTGGGAAGATGAACAACATCTTGCATCGTCCGATATGCTTCGACTAGTCATGGACCGTCAGATCAAGATGGAGGTGGAGCTTTAATGCAACAAGGTACTTCGTGGAACCACTTGCGATGACAAACCAGATGGTGCCACCTCATCCATCAATGCATCTTGAGACTGACCAATGTTGGTGAGTGATCCATGTGTGTGATTGTCATGCAAGTGCGCTACATGTAATAAAAATCAAAGATGCCTTCTCACATGGCTTCGCAAAGATGGACCATACCCCCTCGTTAAACACGAGGGTCGTTTTGGTTAGACAACTGGTGGGGGAGAATATCAATAACATTTGGAACTGTTTGATCTGCTCCCACGCGTCCTCGACCGTGCGATCAAAAAGAGAGTACGATCTCTTGCAACCACGTGCAATACTACTGGTGAAAATCGCTACCATGTTGCCAATCAGACGGTGCTACCTCATTAATCATGGTGCAATCAAGTGGTCAATGTCCATGATTGAATAGATTGAATGTTGCTTGTGCAACTGCGGTGTATGTTAGCAAAATATATTCAGTGCCTATATTCAATTCAATTTCGATTCTTTGCCTCGGCCAGCATTGAAAATCTTTACCACAGATGTCATGAAAATATTTTGGTCAGAACACATCTGTATTTTACATTCATACAATCTCACCGTCCAATTACTGCACACATGCTGCGTGTTGTGCTCTACGCAATTGATGTTGGAATTTATGCGATGTGGCATTTATCAAGTGTTACACCACACCACCATAAGCCCACCTATACTTCACCTTCACTGTATGAGACATTTGAATCCATGGGATATCTTCACCTGTCTTCTCCATTAGGTCGTATCTTTTCCATTAGGCCATATACGTCCACTCCGTTCAGGCTCGAGCCTCGAGGGTCTAGTGAATCCATCAATACCCACAGTTTGTACACAAATCTGTCATTGATCTAATTGGAATAGTACATCACCATTTTCCTTGTTATATTCTCCCAAACCAAATGCAGCACCCCATTCACTGTTCTTATTGTTTGGCTGAAGACTCGTGCAGCGGCTCGTTGAGTCCCACTATTCCGCCATCTCCTCCTAAGCGGCTGCATCTTCAGTCTGTTTCAGCATCAAAGGACACTGGCACCCCTCCGAAGACAAGGTCTTGGAAGGTTCGTCATTACCTATCACTGTCTCTATATGTTATGTGAAGATGACTTAATTTTTTTTTTTTTTTTATTCTATTAACTGAATGATCATACTCTGTACTTATTGGACAAGGAGCAACAAGCGACTTCGTGACCCAGATTCACCAGTCTCCTACAAAAGGCATAAGGTAATACATGACTTGTTCGTCACGTCGTATGTTTTCGATCAGATGAGTTTTATGTTCCTGACCTGATACCATATATATATATATCTCCTGAGTTTGAACAAATCTTTGTCCAAATTATGGTTGAACTCATGAATACTGGGCGAATAGTTAATGGGTTAGTCCATACAACATGTTGTCCCCTATTGCTTCCCATCTCTTTGCCATGACTGGTCGGGCATACATTGCCTCCTAATGTCGGACTAAATTCTCGCGACTTAGGATGAACCACCATGAGTTTTCTAAGCTCCTTCATCACAGAACTGGGTTCGGTTGAGACCTAGTGTCAAACACTGTCCAGGGGACAGAAAAGTAGTGGCAGCAGTATCTTAGGGTAATTTTCTTTGAACCCTAGCATTTTAATTTGAGTCTTTTGAGCCTTTTTAGGTCTTCCTTAGTTTAATTTTGGTTTTTTTTTTTTTTTTGGTGGTTGTCTTAGATCATCAAGAAAGTTGGCCGTTTTCGAATGAAGGGTTGCCCAAACTATGAACTGCTGAGGCTTATTTTCAATGGATCAATGGCCACTAGGGTTCTTCAGCATTTCTCTACTAGGATCCCACCGGACAGTGATGAAGAGGATGAGTTGAATGATGCATTACTTTGGTTTGGTATGCATGTTAGAATGGGGGGAATGCTGGTGTTGGTGACGGTGCATGAGTTGTTGATGGTTCTGGGGGTGGTACTAGTAATGAGGGCAACCATGTTCCTCTCACCAATAGGGGTGTAGTGATTGGGGGCTACCATGCTGCCCCCACTAATAGGGGTGTAGTAATTGGGGGTAAATGGCGTGGCAAGCGTCCTGTGGATAACTCTGGGCCCAACTTAGATTCCAAGAGGAAGGGGAAGGAAAATGAGTCTTCCTTTTCAAAGGACTCTCTTCGAAGTGATGCCCTAAAAGAGGTTCGTGATCTGTCCCGTTTGAGGAGGGAGTGGGGGCAGTGCAGGTAGTGGTGTATCCTTTTCCAATAGCATGAGTAGGGCTATAAGTACACTGGACAAGAGCGCCCCAGATTTGGATGATGAGAGGTATCTAAAGGCCTTTGAGCTTTTTTAGGGACGAGACCATCCGCAACGGTTTTATAGCATTAGCTCCCGCGAGAAAGAAGGCTTGGGTTGCCTCACTGTAGAAGTTTCAAGTTATCCTTGCTGGCTTGTGTTTGAAAGTGCTGAAAATTTACCTATGTGGGTTGTTTTTCCTTGAACCGTATATATTGGTTCATTTTATTAGACTAATGTATTTCATTTACAAGAACAATTTGGCATGTAATATTTGTGGATGTGCCACTGCCACCTATGGGATGTGTGGCAAATTTTCAATTCGGATATATGTATGTTATTATATTAGTTTCAGACTTAGTTAAAATTTCTCATCTGTCGGTTTGCTTCACATGACAAAATTAATCTACTATGTTTCTGTATGTCATACGCTGTTCCTGTGTACCCAATTTGTATATATACATATGCTTCTCCTGTATGCTACGTAAAATGGACACTTTTTGTCATTTTGGCTCATAACACAACATCTCTTGATTTTGTAAATTGAAATGCAATTTCACAAATCCTTCTAATTAGGGTGTTTATGAGATCCAGTTTTGATTTAGATGTGGGAGTCATATTATTAGTCAACACCCAAAAAAAGGATTTAAGGGGATAACAAATATTCATATATATATGAATGTCTGACTTGGGAACAAATTGTCTATTGCTTTGTTCGCAAAGCTCTTCACTGATTGTTCACTTTTTTTATTCATTTATTGATAAATTGTTGTTAATTCATCACCTTTTTTTTTTTTTTTTTTTTTTTTTTTAAGTTTTCTGTGTCAAATTTTGTTTTTTAATTTTTTGTTCGCATCCTAATTGTACACAACGATAGAAACCCTTTTACTGTGGTAGAATTTGGTAGCAATTTTTAAGTTGATAGTTTCCGGGCAAATTCCCACGAAGTCCCATGCCCTATTAAACCACTGCCCCTACACCCCATTATAAACCGTTCGTTTAAACCAATTATGACATTTGTTTTTATTTTGCCTGGAGGTGTTTGACCTTTACCACATCCTTTTCTTAAATAAGGTTGCGTAAAACATTTCTTTTTCTCAAGCTGAATAAGAAATATATAACTGAATTTGAAATTTTGAAATTTTTAAAAGAGATGTTGATAAAATATTCGGAAAATTGTTGCAGACAAAATCAATTACACATTTTCTATTATTATTTTTTTACAATATTACATAATGAAAAATAAAAGATAAATTGAATTAACGAATAATTTTATTGAAAAATGGTGGCTTGCTAGCATTGCATGTCTCGTGATGTTACCGAGGATTTTCATTCTCTATGACTATTTTTGACAAAGTATGATCTCGTCTTAATGATGACAGGTTGCTTCACATGTCTTTTTCGTTATTATTTTCTATCCAAAAAATATATCAAGATCACCTCGATCTTTTAGAGCGCTTGTTAATATAAACAATTGGAACATAGAGATAAAGAAGAGAAAATAGATTCAAAACACTTGCAAACGTAGAAGTGGTAGGTAGTTAATATAGAAGTAGGAGTCCTAATTCATGTGGTTCCATATATGGCTCCATATTATAGGTTCTATTAGCTAACCGCCCACATTGTTTCATGTGTCAACTATAAATTGTCCTCCACTTATTGTTTGACATTGATTGTTGATAAGTGCCAAATATTGCATATTTGGACCCCTTTATTTACATTAGTTAATCCTTTAGCTGTGTCGTTATTTAATATTTTGTGTTAGTTTTGTGTTTTTAGTATTTTGTAGGTCATTGAAGAAAAACTGCAGCTTTAAAGGGAAAAATGCAAAGTTTGGAAGAAAGAATACTTTGAGAAGACCTAGATTGTGTGGTTAAGTCTAACCAAATCCAAGAAAAGGTTAAATCAGATTAAAGTTCAGATTGGATAAGATTTCGGATCGGATTCAAATTCAGATTCTGCACATGTCTTAGTATTTTGACCATAACTCTCTGTTCAAATATCGATTGAAGTGATTCAAACGGCATTGGAAAGCTAGCTCAAAATAATACAATTTGTTGTGAAATAGGATTTTCGTAATTCGTACAGTTACTATGTCAAAATCTGCCCCGCAATTAAAGGACACAAATCTGGACGAATCCTATTCCGATTTCAGACTTCTATTTTGACTGGGAGACAGACCTCCGAATTATCTAAGTTTACTTGGGCTTCTAGGACTTCCCTAAGCTTATAAATAGACTTCTTTGCATTCAAGAAAAGATACACAATCCCAGAGAGCAAAATTCTTTTGTTTAGTTTTTCTTTAGGTTTAGGTTTAGGTTTAGATTTTATTTTTTATGTGGAGCTAAATTCCCAACTAAGGTTGGGGATGAAGCCTCACCGATGAAGAACATCAATACTTTTATGTAAGTTTTTATTATTCTGATTTTATTGGGTTTTATATTTCAATTGTTTTACTTCTAATCAATTGTATGGAGTGATTCTTGGATATCTCTTGTGATTCAAGGATACATTTGATGATTTGAGATAATTTCATATGATTGATTGCTTGGCTTTTAACTCATAAAAATTGGATATCCCTTGTGATTTGTTCTACGGATACATCTGGTGTTTCAATTTAATTTGGATTCCTTTTGTGATTTGGTCAATGAATGGATACATGGGATGGTTTTGATTAATTCTTTGAAGTATAGTAAAACATATCTATGATTTAATTTGTGAGAACTTCGGATTAATATTGATGAACATAAAGTATGTTGTTATGATTTGGTGAGTGTGAATTCCCAAACCTTAGTACCTTTATCCTTAGATTTACTTATTTTATTTAGTTTATGTTTATCCTTTAATTTTCAAAACTCAAAAATCAAAACCCTTTTGGAACTAGATTAGGATTTAATTAGTTTAGATATAAATTGCTCTTTCAAAAATACAATTCTCTGTGGATCGACCTCGCACTTGCAATCCATTAAACTACAATCGATTCGTGCACTTGCGAGTTAAATAAATTTGCACAACAAGTTGTTGCAATTTCCCGTATAGGATGGACCCATCTATCCCTAACTTTGTTTTCTACAATGCTGAGCATAATGCAATGGATGAAGATGATTGGTTCGCAGAGATGTTCTTGTTTCTGCTTCAAATTGAGGACACATTTGATGAAGCAAACAAAGTTGAGAGGATACCCCAGCGCACTTTGGCCCTCCAAGGTACTGCATTTGTGCAAGAAGTGTTAGTTGGTCACCCGAGGTACTTGCTACGAGCTGTTTAGCATGCAAAGGGACACTTTCATCTCATTAGCAAATGTTTTGAGGGCAAACTACCTGGAAGATACACGGTCATTGACTGTGGAAGAATCGCTAGTCATATTTTGCCTAATATTTGGACATCGCCAAGGGACGAGGGTTGCGGCGGACCAGTTCTAGCACTCCACTGAGACAATTTCGTGCCATTTCAAGCGTGTGATGAGGGCATTATGCAACCTGGGTAAGACTCTTATAAGGCCTAGGCAACTTGACAGAGTGCACCTGTGACACCCAATGAATTTAGTAGGATGGCTAAGAATACTAGGGGTGAAAGTTAAAACTACCTAACCGCAACCGCTAACCGCTATAACCATTAACCGCTAATCGCCTAACCACCTAACCGCTTCGAAAGTGGTTAGTAAAAACTGCTAACCACCTAGGCGGTTGCGATTAGCGGTTAGTAGGTTTTGAAAATCCACTAACCGCTAACCCTTTTATATATATATATATATATAAGTTGTAGCATAGTGGTAATTATGCCCCTCTTTCACCCAAGATTCCCGATTTCGATTCCCCCAAACCTCAACTTTTGTTTAGGTTTTATATTTTTATTATAAATGGCCATGAAAAGGAGGAAAAAAAAAATTAAAATGAGCAAAAAAAATGTTTAAAGTGAGCCCAAAACCACCCCAAAATCGGTCCCAAAAAAAGGCCCAAAAAAGTCGTTAGAAAAAAGTGGTTATCCCAAAGCGGTTAACCGCTAACCTGGCGGAAACCGCTACCCGGTTAGCGGAGGCAGTTAGTAAAAATTACTAACTACCTAGGTGGTTGCGGTTAGCGATTTTAGCCACTAACCGTTAACCACAACCACTATTTCACCCCTAAATAATACTTTGGTTCAAATATTGTGCTTAATAAATTGAGAAATAGACAATTTGAACTAGGTTCATAGAAAACTGTTATGCTACTAAAAGGACTTGGTAATTCTAATTTAGTCCCAATCAAGTTCTAATTTAATTTAGATTGTCCAATACTTTCTAGATCAAATGGAATGTTATAAGGCTCCATTTACTTCGACGTAAAATGGTTTCCAGAAAATTATTTTTGCATTTTACGGTGTTTACTTCGACGTAAAATAGTGTTCAACGGAAAATATTTTCCTTTTGACCGAAAATTCTTCTTTAATTTCCGGAAAATGGTTTACGGTTTTCAAAACCGTAAACCATTTTTCGACTGTGAGCATCTCATTCTTAAATTGACGGACCTTGGCAAGACCCGCCTAGAATCTCGCCGGGACTTGCCCGGAACCTACTCGGGACTTGATCGGGACTCACCCAAGACCCACTCAGGACCGCGATAGGACTTGCTCGGGACCTGAGCATACTTGAACTGGACCCGCCCGGGCCTGCCCAAACCTAATTGGGACCTGCTCGGGACTTGCTCGGGACCTAACTGGGACACCGCCCGAGACTTGACCGGGACTCGCCCGGGACCTAACCGCGACTTGACTAGGACCCACCTAGGACTTGCCCGGGACCCGCCCGGGACTTGACTGGACCTGCCCGGGACTTGACCGGGACTTGCCCGGGACCCGCCCGGGACTTGACTAGACCTGCCCGGGACTTGACCGGGACTAGCCTAGGCCTTGCCTGGGACCTGCCAGGGACTTGACCGGGACTCGCCTAGGATGCACCCGAGACGCCTACAAGATCTACCCGAGACTTAACCGGGACCCCGCCGAGACTTGATCGGGACCCGCCCGGGACTTGCTCAGGACTAGCCTGGGACTTGCCCGGGACCTGGCTAGGACTTTACTGGACCTGCACGAGACCTGCCCGGGACCTCGCTGGGACTTGTCTGGGACTTGCTTAGGACTTTGTCGGGACTTGCCCGGGAGCCTGCCTTAGACCCACCCAGGACTTGTTCGGTCAGGTCCCAGGCGGGTCCAAGTCAAGTCCCAGCAGCGTCCTAGGCTGGTCCCGGGTGGTTCCAAGGTAACTCTCGGGCAGGTCCTAATCAAGTCCGGGTGGGGTCCCGTGTAGGTCCCGGGCAGGTTCGGTCAAGTCCTAGGAGGGGTCCTGGCCAGGTCCCGGGCAATTCTCGGGCAGGTCTAGTCAAGTCCGGGCGGGTTCGGACAAGTCCCGACGGGGTCTCGGGCAAGTCCCGGGGAGGTCCCGGGGGCATTTCGGGCAAGTCCCTAGTGGGTCTCGGGCATTTGCTGTCGAGGTCTTGGACAAGTCCCGGTCAAGTCCCGATAGGGTCCCGGATAGGTCCCGACAGGGTCCCAGACAGGTCCCGGTGGGTTCCTAAACAAGTCCCGGCGAGGTTCTTACTGGAAAAAAAATATATAAAAAATATTAAAAAAATTATTTTCTATAGGCGCGGTAAACGCCGTAATGTTTTTGACAGAAAATATTTTTAGGGAAAATAGCTTCCTTAAAAATATTCTTCGACAAAAACCAAAGTTTTATAGAGTTTTGGTTTTTTTTAAAAAAGAACGAGTTCTGGAAATTCTGGACGCACGTGGCAAAGTGAGATTTTAGGGAAATTACTGTTCACGAATACTGTTCACATATACTATTCATATCACTGTTCACTCACGCACTGTTCACGCCTACACTAAATCACGGCAGTTTAAAAATTGTTCTGACTTGCCTTAGCGTTCAGACGGCTGTTCCTACTTAGAATAACGGCGCCTACAAAAAATTACTGCAGTTTAAGCTTTTGTTTTTCTATCTTAAACTTTAGGATTATTTCCCTTTATGTCCTAA
The DNA here is from genome assembly GCF_901000735.1 of Corylus avellana. NCBI lineage: Eukaryota > Viridiplantae > Streptophyta > Magnoliopsida > Fagales > Betulaceae > Corylus > Corylus avellana. Next base: position 11,957,740 of record NC_081551.1, on the reverse strand, counting down.
AATAATGCCTGTAAATAGGCCACGGCAGAACATGATTTCTTCAGAAAAAAAAAATAATAACTCTCTCCCTCTCGCACAGTGAAAGAAAGAAAAGAAAAAGAGAGAAAAAGGAAAAGAAAGTAATATCTAGACTATAGGCTTAGAGCTTATTCAAAGTGGGATTGCTAGTTATAATTCTTTTATCCTTTAGTTTATGTCAACTATAGTTTTTAAAATTTAATTTATGTCGTTATAATGTCTAAATTGCTCTAGAAAGTATGATTGAATATTTCAGGGAAGGATATTATTTTCAATTATCCTTCTTAAATATTACAAATGCGTCGTTGTGCTACCTAAATTTTATTAGATATTTTACAATAGCGCCATTGTGATGCCCAAATAATGCTTGGAATTTTTATTAAATATTACACTAATGCCATAGTAATGTCCATATGAAAATAAATAAATAAATGTTATATAGTCGTTATGATGCCCAAATAGTATTAAGATATTTAGATATGTCATTACAATGCCAAATTGATACCAAGATATTATAAATATGTTGTTATGCTACCCAATTTTTTAGAATAAGAACAAAGCATGAAAATAATGTTTCTCGAGGTATTTTAAGGATCTTAGGATTTAAAACGAGGCTTAGGAGTAAAATAAAATAAATACATGTTAATGTGATAAATACAATACTAATGCAGAAAGGGTACTGACAAGGAAGGTTACATTTAAGGAAATTAAGCTCAAACCAGTAAGTTCAAACTTACTGACCCTGCATTATTTTACAAAAGCATGTTAAGTTTATTTTGTTGAGCCCAGCCAAAATGTGTTTCCAAAGGAAATGATTTATGAAAAGAAGTTGAGTTTTGGAAGGAAGACAAGATTTGCGAAAAGAATGATGATATGAAAAATATGATGTTATGTATGAATGCATGTAAAGCCTAGTAGTCAGGGGGGATTATGCGCCTGCCACCCCGATGTTAGGAAGGGGGAAACAAAGTTGTCTAACAGCCTAGCGGTTGAGTGGGATTACATGCTCAACACCTCAAAGCTTATTGCGGTTAAGTGGGGTAACACTTAGCAAACTCCTGAGGATAAGTGGGAGTATAAATTCACTTATTTTCATGATGACATGTTATGATATGTTATGCTATGCAATGCTATATGATTAAATTATGCTGATTTTAACTGATGTTTTCCTCATTATGTTATGAAATGTTTTACCACTTCATATTATAAAATGTGAAGTTAATTATATAGTAATAAAATGCAAGAAAATATTATTCTGTTTATTTACTATATATCCAAATGTCTATCACCTAAGTTTACTCTTTAGCCATACATTTATTAAAACTCATTTGCGAAAACCTTGCATACGTGGCTGTCTACTGAACACTGGTGAGGAGATAGATTTTTCAAACAAAAGTGGGCTCTCATTATAAATGGCCAATTTTCTTGAACTTGCTGAGTCGTGGACTCACCCTTCCACCTTTAAAATTGTGATAATTTTCTAGATGCAGTTGAGGAAGAGGAGAAAGAGGATGCGGCTCCATACGAGAGTCCACACTTTTGTACATAGGACGGATGGGACGCCCCAGTCTTTTTGGAAGCGCTGACTTACTCGAAATCAATTGTAGAAATACTAGTAGTGTTTGATGTTTGTATTTCAGCCACCCAATGACTTCTTCAAAGAAAGGAAGGTAGATTCTTCAGTTGATTCTCTTTCTTTTAAAGAAACTATCCTTACCTGGTTCAGGAGAAGCAGTTAGCAATCAACTCTTATCCCTTGGTGTCACCTATGACATCTTGTGATATATAGTGTGCTGTTAATGACCTTGTAAGTTATGTAACATGTCGTTTGTGGTAGTTTTAGGGGAGATTGAGATATTAGTTGTGGATGTAGATATCATGTGAAGTTTAAATTAGATGCTATGGTACATTTATGCATTCAGGAAAAACTCTAATGAAGACCAAAAAGAGAAGAAAAAAAAAAAAAAAAGGCTGCCTACATGTAGTAGTGTCACGTGAGAATTTAGATAATTCCACTTACGGCTTGATTGGTAAAGCTGGGGCACTACAGAGTGGTATCAAAGCAATTGGCTCTGAGGACCCTAGGAAAGTGATCCCTTATTAGAGTTAAGTTTTAAGGATCTAGGTTATATGTTGGAAATTATACCGAAGCTTTAGGATATCAAAATTTTAAATCTAAAAGCTTACTCTTAATGTTTGCAGAACTAACTTACAAAGGAAGAAAACCAACCATGCGTACCTGGCCAATTGGTTATGGACCGACCCTGAAGAAACACCCAAGGTTTCCAAATTATGAGCAACCTTTTGCTCTAATTGAGGAACAGATAAGGGAAAGGATGACCCATGAAGAGGAAAATGAGCATATGGAGAGTGAAGAATCATTTTTTTATAGTGGAAGAAGAAATAAGATATGAGGAGGTATATAAACCAACTTGGGATTATGACGAAGAAGAGAATGAATCTGCAAAGGAAGATGAATCTAAGGAAGAGTCTGATAGTGATGATCCAGACTAGGATCCCAAGGAGAAGTATCTCGCTAACAAGAAGAAGTGTCTCGCTAAAAAGAAAAATTAGCTAACCCACCTAGAATGAGGATAGATGCATTAAGAAGCTTCACTGAGGAAGCCAGTTGCATTACCTCATTTATGTAAAATAAATTATAAATTACTGTGTGCTTGTAAAAATCAATAAAGGGCTTTAATGCCAACTTTTGTGTGAAACATTGTCTATATATGTTGTCAAGAGTTAGTTAATTAATTATATTGTTACAGACCAATGCAGCCAATACCTCAAATGCCCGGTCAAAGTGGTAACAACTTAGAGGAGTAGGAACCTGAATAGAATAGGGGCAATCATGTACCTCTACCTCCACTACCACCCCCACCTTATGAAAAAGGGCATCCAGATGCTGCAGAGGTTGCCCAATACTTGGTCGAAGCTATGGCTCGGGTTTCGCGCCCAACAATGAGAAAGGAGCAAATAGGTTGTTCCTTTAAAGACTTCTGTGCACACCACTACCTAACCTTCGATGGTAGTCAAGGGTGTTTGGCAGTAGAATCCTAGATTATAGATATCCAGAAATTGTTCGAAGTAATGGGTTGCACCGATGGACAAAAGGTCCTCTATGCCGCTTACAAGTTTACGAGTGGAGCATCCAGGTGGTGGGGGACCAAGTAAGAACTACTGGACCAAGAATTGAGAGGAGACGAGATCACTTGGGACCGTTTTAAGAAAGAATTTAATGATAGATTCTTTCCTAGAGCCCAACAGCAACTTCGTGCCAAGGAATTCCAGAATCTAGTTCAGGGTAACCTGACTGTAAAGCTATATGCTGCCAAATTCATGGAATTGGCAAGGTTTGCTTTGAACTTGGTTCCTAATGAGGAGTCAAGGATTGAAAGATTCCAAGAAGGCCTGCACCCACGAATTAGGGACAAGGTCGCTTGCTTGGAGATTAAAGACTTCACTAAGCTAAAGAATGTTGCTGCTATCGCAGAAAGGGGACACTGGGATTATGAAGCTATCAGGGAAAAAAGGAAACAATTCATTCCCTATGCCACACGTCCTGCAAAGAAACTTGCAATTGGCAGTGGCTCAGGACAGAAGGTAGGAAGGAAGGGTATAGTAAACCAAGGAGGACAAAGGCCGACATCTCCAAAATGTGGGAAGATACATGTTGGAGAATGCAGATCGGGAAAGGGGACATGTTTCTGATGTGGTAGAACGAATCATTTTGTCAGAGACTGCCCTATGGCCGGCTCTAGAGGATCCAAACCACGAGAAGGCGGCAATCAACAAAGGCCTGCACAAGCTAGGGTGTATGCACTCATCCCAGACAAAGCTGATACTGAAGTAGAAGATGCCGATGTGGTGACAGGTACCATTCCTCTATTTGGTAGCCTTGCATGCACACTATTTGATTCGGGTGCTACACATTCATTTGTTTCTGCCACATATGCAAAACTTTGTGATATGTGTCTCGAAACCCTAAGGCAGAACATAACAGTAGCTACACTCGTAGGAGACTCCCTAACATGTAGTAAAGTAGTAGAAAACTGTCCTATTAGCATTGGAGGAAGAAGTCTACTAGCAAACTTAGTAGTATTTAAAATGCTATGTTATGACGTTATTTTAGGGATGGACTAGTTGTCAAAGCACCATGCTAGCATTGACTGTCGAAGGAAAGAAATTGCATTTCGGTCACCTAGCATTGAGGAGTTCAAGTATTGCGAATCTTGAGTACGAGCCACCCCGCCATTTCTTTTGACAGTGCAAGCAAGGAGTGTCAGAGAAGGTGGTTGTGCATATTTGGCTTATGTAACGGCTAAGACAGAGAGTGAATTGAAATTGAGAATATTCCAGTGGTTTGTGATTATCCCAATGTTTTTGCAGAGGTTTATTTAAGACTACCACCTGATCGGGAAATTGAGTTCACTATCGATTTAGTGCCAATGACTCAACCGATTCACGAAGCACCATATCATAAGGCACTGGCGGAGTTAAAAGAATTAAAGGAACAACATGCAGTAGTGTCACGTGAGAATTTAGATAATTCCACTTAAAAGCTTGATTGGTAAAGCCGGGGCGCTACAACACCCCTACATCTAGGGCAATCCAAAATATTTTCCCTAGTTTAAGGTATGAAAGCCTTATATATATTTTTGGTAGTCTGTGGGTATTTGAATTTATTTGGGACCTACCAAACAATTGAACTATTTCCCAATGTTTTGCATGTTAGGATTGTGTGGGGGCCATTGATAGTACCCATATTCAAGCTTGGGTTCTGGCGAAAAAACCAAAGCATTTCGAAGGCGAAAGGTAGTTGTGTTCCAAAATGTAGTGTGTGCCTATGACTTCGACATGATGTTCACGTTCGTGTATAGTAGTTGGGAGGGGACAACCAATGACTCAAGGGCCTTCTATGATTCTGTAACTAGACCTAAAAATGAATTTCCTACACCGCCCGAAGGTGAGTCTTCTCTTCACAACCAAGTGTCAACCTTATAAATAACGCTGTCTACATTTAGCTTACACAAAAAAATTGTATGTCTACTTCCAGGTCAATATTACTTAGTTGACTCTAGTTTCCCATGCTCAAAAGGATACCTTCCCCCCTATCGAGGAGAAATGTATCATTTACAAGATTTCCGAAGTGGTGGTGACCCTCGAGGGTTCAAGGAATTGTTCAATTACCGCCATTCCTCGCTTCATATGGTAATTGAACGCTGCTTTGGAGTGCTAAAAAGGTGTTTCCATGTGCTAAATGGCATGCCCAAGTACAAGGTTTGTCGCAAGCCCCTTGTAGTCAATGCATGCTGCACACTGCACAACTCCATTATCGTACATTTGCTTGTGCTTGAAAGTTAAAATCTGTGTGTCAACATGCTCACTGTGGACGACATGGTACGTGTTCAAAGTGTGCTGTGAACATGCTATGTATAGGCATATCGATTGTGGAGTCTTATTTTGTGTCTATTTCATTAAAAAACTTGCTATGTATAATTATGTCGGTTGTGGACTCCTATTATTTTTCTCTGTCATTTTGGTACTTGCTATGTATAATTATGTCGGTTGTAGTCTCTTATTATATATCTATGCCATTTTGATAATTGCTATGTATTACTATGTCAGTTGTTGAACTTATATTTTACATGTATGTCATTTTGGTTGGCTTCATCTATGTGTTAAGAAAATTAGTTATGGAGCTCGAGATGCAATATATATGTGGTGTTGGACTGACGAGACTACTCATTTCTAGAACCGACATGAACTACATGAGGTGCTTTTACAAGTGTCCCCTCTACAGTGTATGCAATGTTTTTGCTTGACCTATACAATAATACATGATTGTGTTGTTTGACTTGCATAGGATGATGGGTATATCATTGGCTTTTGAATTGAAATTTGTATCAATAATTCGTTGGTTGTTATTGCTTTGTTTCTGACTCTACATTGACAATGATGCACAATTAGCTGTTTACATATAGTAGACACCTTTGAACTAGTGGGATAAATATAAAAATAATTAAAAGGTCGTATGGTTTGGAATTAATTTTGGTGGCTGAAAACATAATAGTAAATTTCTTGTTTTGATGCAATATTCGTTGGTGTTACTGCTGTAACGACCTAGATTTTAAAACTCTTATTTAAATAATATTAAATAGATTAAAAATATAATCGATAAATTAGAACAATGATATGTGGATTAATGATATTAAATAACTATTTAGTGTTAAAGGTATATTACATTGATTTTTGACCTCTTATGTATATTACTTCAATTCTAAAAATTTAGCTTCACTAATATGTTTATGGGCATAATCAAACCCAATCTAGTGAATAAATTATTTATATTGGTGTTTAGCGAAGTCATAAATTAATTTGAAGCTTTTCAGTTTTTTAGCCTAAAAAGCAGTGTCTTAATTTTCATACTGTCTAAATGAGATTAAAACTGCTAAAGAAAGATACCAAGGCTAGCCACCTTTGTTGAAAGCTTAAAGTCTTCTAGTAATGATGATTATAGTAAATATCATGATTATAATGATTTAATAAGACAAGTGGCCAAGTGGGAATGCAAATAGTTAAAGCCTAAGTTGAATTGGAAACTTTGTATAGGCCAAAAATAGACTCAAACGAACTCGGATGAAGTCGAACCAAAAATATAAAATGTTTGTCTCGGAGTCCTCTATCTACTCTCAAAATTTCATGTCAATCGGAGTAGGTTTGGACATTGAAAAATGGATCGGAATACACTGCCCTCATTTTGGACGAAAATACTATTTGGTATAGAGCATGAAATATGGACTAGGTTCATTCTTTTGGTTAAATCCATCTCAACCCTTAGATCAAATGTGTAAAAATAAATCCTAACCATTCATTCTCTTATAAATAGAGCCTTAGCTAAATTCACTTTCACTTAAGTTTTTACAATCTTAGAACAAGTAAAATTGTTTGCTCCTCCTTTCATTTTACTTCTTAGTTCTAGTCAAATACCATATAGCCTAGATCTTTCTTGTAGTGTTCAAGTGTTTTTCTAAACTAGCTACCTAGAGAAGATTTGGTGGGAGTTTTACTTCTAAAGGATTATTGGGTAAGTGTTTCTTGTATAAATATCATGATTTATTGCTTTTATCACTTGTTCTCATTTAATTGTTTAAAGACCCAATAAGCGTATAATGTAAAATAAAGTAATGGATACAAGTGAATTAATAATAAAGAGTTAGTGGACAAAATCAATTAAGGACTTATAATATTATCTATATATTATTTACTTTACAGTATTTACATTCAGTTATTTCTTTTATGTCATTTAAATTTCTGTTCATATTTCTGGCGGTAAGGACCATTTGATCTCATCCCCGAAATATGCATTATTTACATTCAGTTATTTCTTTTATGTCATTTAAATTTCTGTTCATATTTCTGGCAGTAAGGACCATTTGATCTCATCCCCGAAATATGCATTATTTACATTCAGTTATTTCTTTTATGTCATTTAAATTTCTGTTCATATTTCTGGCGGTAAGGACCATTTGATCTCATCCCCGAAATATGCATTATTTACATTCAATTATTTCTTTTATGTCATTTAAATTTTAATTCATATTTTTGGCGGTCATCCCCAGAATATGAATTCAGTATTTACATTCAGTCATTTCTTTTATTGTCATTTAAATTTTGATTCATACTTTGGTAGGTACGGACCATTGGTCTCATCTCCAAAATATGAGTCATGTTTTATATATATTATTTATAATACTTGTTTGTATTTAGTGATACTGGCCATTAGCCTCGTCACCAAAAATGAATTCAGGCATAAAGCTAGTTATAAGTAACTATCTTAGATTAATATAATAAAATAAGTAAGTAAAGATGAAGTGACGGATAATAAATAAATATAAAAAGATGAGGGTCTTTAAACAATGATATTATTGGAGAATGAACTAAGTATTGTTTGTATGTATGCATTATATGCAGAAGTGGAGCAGAATACTACACTAAGGAGAGTAAGTATGGATATACTTACTGAGTACTAGCTTTGTTTTATTGTTATAGGAATTCTTATTTTGTCTTATTGATATAATTTTTACAATACAATTGCTGCATAATGTGTCTAATAAAATGGGCTGATAAGATAGCCACCTTAAGAACAAGCTGGGTGGATTGCCGCGAGGAACTGTCGGTATCTCAGTGGATGGGGGTATATAACCGTCCAACAGGCCTAATATATAACTAAGCTGGGGCGGTGTAGTTGCCAGCACCAAACAGGTAAACCTCTAAAGTGTGAGGGACATAACGGACGTAAGCGGGCTGAGAGCTCATGAGAAGAGGTCTGAAGAAAGATTATCATAAAACACAAACTAATCTGTCATTACGCTGCATGCACAACTCATTCATTATTATATATTTTAGTCTTTAATCTTATTTGTTCAAACTAGTCTTTTTAGTCTTTATATCTAGGAAAATAGATTACTCACTTGTTTGCCTATGTAAATATGATAACGTCATCTTTACATAGATCTTGATGCAGGGATAGAAAGTGAGGACGATGGTCCTTTTACTGGTTTTGATGGTTGATAGACCATCTGCTGCAGGATTTATGCTTACTCTATGGAGCAAGTCTCATTTATGTTAATCGCTTTTATTATGTATGGTGATGTGTGTAAACTTAATAGATATTACTATGTTAATTTAGGTGCCGTCTGTGGCATATATTTGGTACACCTAGTGTATACATATGTTGTAATGAAAACCATGTTTCTATTTTATTTAATAATATATCACCTCGAGGTATTTCAGTCAGCTCAACTGTGTTGTGTAAGTTATTCCTAGGTCATAGAAAAAGAAAAAAATATACATACTCCGCTGTAAGATTGTATTTTCTAAAGTTGCAGCGTCACGACTTCGATATTTGCTAGTCCAAATATCGGGGTGTTACAACTGCAAAATCATCTAGCTAGTTTTCATTGGGAAGATGAGCTACTACAAAATTTGTTGCCACCCACATCCCATCAAGAGCGAGTACATTGAGAAGATGAGTTGTTAGAAAATATATCAACACCATCTCCTGATGTTGAAGAAGTGGGTGTACATGGTAACAATGGCACATTGGGCAAACAATGGCAAAAGACAACTATATGTTGATGTCTTGGTTCGGTTGTTTGCGCATTATGTTGCCTAGGATTACTCCTACTGTTGGTGGGTCTTCTTTGCTTGAATATGTTTTTGTTGGCATTGCGTTTCCATTATGGTGTGCTTGTCGATCGTAGTTTGCTAAGAAACCTTGTGTTTTGGATAATGTACTTTATCTTATGTTTGAATGACGTGTGTTGGATAATGTAGTTTATATTATAACAAGTTGCATGCATAATTTGTTAGAAATGAGTACGCACGACTAACACCCTGCACGCCCGAGGAGAAGAAGGGTAATAGTATGATGTATCACATTGTTGTGTGTTTATTACTTGTTAGTTTACATTTTTGGGAAAAAAAAAAAAAAATTACTAGTGTACTTGTAGGGACTTAAGTGTACGTGTAGTGGCAGATTCACAAAACTATAAAATGATTTTTACTCCAATTTTTAGTAAACATTTTATGACAACCTGATTCCTTAAATGCCAATTATTGGTCATTGATTTCCGGTTTATGCATGGAACTTTGGTGGAATCAATGACCAATAATTGCATTGAAGGCAACCAAAAATTTGTAAATACCAAAAAAATCTGGTTTTCAAACCGGAACTGTACTTTGTCTCCAACATGCAAAGTTTTGAAGTTTCAGAAATCTCGACCAAATTTTTTTTTAAAAATCAAGAAATTGCAATTTCAAAACAAAAACAAAAACGTGACCATCCAATCAAGGCCTTCATTTCTTTCAGCTGGAACATTCTTCCAAGTAGTTGCGACTATGCTCACAATTTTTTCGCTTCGGACATACCCCCATATAATACCTTGACAAAATACCCATTTTAAAAAATTATATATTTTTTACTTTACTTGTTAATGTTTTCTAAAAACGAAGTCTTAAACCAAAATGCACGAAGCTTTTCCAAATAACCTAAGTTCCCTGTGATTTTTTAGAAGCAAAAATCTCAAAAACTTCCTCTGGCCGAACACTCGCCCTGGGACCACATGAGCACTATCCTTGTCCCATGTGCGAGCGCTCACCCAGCAATCCCTTAAAAGAACCAGGTCACTTGTTTAACCAATTTTCTACCGTTTATAATTATTATCGCACTGTTTTAGTTTGTTTTGGGTCTGTTGTTGTGGAGTCCACCCCATTTTTATTTTTAGGATCACCCACTTCTTCTTTTCGGATCAGGAACAGGAAAGATCCTCCCATGTAAACATTTCCTTAATTAATTTTTTTTTTTTAAAAAAAAAGTACTTGTCAACAAACATATATTTTAGATCCATTTTAAGTTTCAACTATTTTTGCGAATTATCTCTCGCTCTCATGCTCATAAAAGGCTCAATGTAGTGTGTTTAGATGGTGAGCTCAACTACTCCGGATCTCTTACAATTTTTTTAAAAAAAAATTTAGACTGTCAAATTATGTAAGTTAGATCATTTTTATGCATTAAAATGCTTAAAAAAAAATACTATCTATTAAAAATATGACATATTATCAAAACAACTACAAATAATTTTCTTTTTGAAAGGCTTATCTTCAATTTTATATAGTCGCCTTTGATTTTAATTTTTTTTAAATTTTTTTTTACAATATAGAAAATAAAAACCCATAAAAATATCGTCAATTTTCAAATATAACATATCATATTTTTAATAGGTAGCATTTTAAAAAAAATTTAAGGTTTAAAAATGATGAAAATTGCGTAATTTAAAAATTTCCTATATCATTAAAATCGTAGAGAATCTTCCTCCGACTACTCTGATACACCAGCATCATTCTTCTTTTAACTTTAAAATTAGATTATAACCCAAATTATATTAAAAAGAAAAAAAAGAAAAAAAAAAAGAAAAATAATTAAGAAGGCAAATTAACGCTAGATGCTAAGCCAGCACCTTAATTACAGCTTCCACGCTAGCTAATTTCGAAATTGATCAGGCCCGACAAATACCATGAACTTGACTCGCGTCCTTCTCCATTCCCCAGTCATGAACCCTGAGGTGCAACTCTGCAGCAGCAATCAAGAAATGGACGGCCTGGATTGGAGTAAAGACATCAAGAATAGCTTTGAGCGTTCTCAGCCGCAGATTATCAGCCTTGAGCAAGATCTCCTCCAATACCTCCTCCTTCAACGCCAGAGCCAACTCAACTCGCTCCTCCACCCCATCACCATCACCATCACCACCAGGTCCACCACTGATGATCAGCTCGGTCACCGTGTGGGACAACTCAACCATTGACTCGTCCGCCACCGTCTCCTGAATCTTGGCCATCTTCTCTGTCATATCCCTCTCCTCCCTAATGGTTATCCTCTGCAACTCGTCGACCCGGGTGAGTTGAGTCGGCGCGAGATCACCCAAATCACAAGTACCCAACCCTCGAATCTGATTGGCGAGTTGGCCGTCGAGTTGCAAGCCGGACTTGGAGTAAAAGAGATGGAAAGCCATGGTGGGGCGCCAGCCGCCAATCCACATAAAGGCGTCCTCAAGCGTGCTGGTCCATGAGGGTGTAAGCATCCCCAGTACATCTTGCGTAACGCAACTCGACTTGGTCTCGTAGTATTGCTCGTAGTGCTCAATCACTCCGTTTATGAGGGACCGTTTGTCAATTTCTGTGGACGTGTGGTGTTTGGAGACGGAAATAAGCTTCTCCAGATATTTGTTTTGCTGGACAAGCCAATGCTTAACAAATGTCGGGAAGCTTTGGAGCTCCGGACTGCCAATGCTCATGCTCATGGATCGGTGCTTCTGCTTTTTAGCTATGTACCAAATGCGGGCACATTGGGTTTAATTTATAATCTACCAAATGCCGAGGGGAGGTCGGTCGGTCGGTCAGTTCCCACAAAACCAACTGGATTCTTATATATATATATATATATGTGTGTGTGTGTGTGTGTGTGTGGTTTGTGATGAAAGCCATCCCAAAACCATGAGCGGGTGGATGGAGGTGGTATCGACTTTCCGGCGACAGCTTTTGAAACTTTGGAACAAATTTGGCAGCTTGCGTGGGAGAAAGGGAATATAAAAATAGAAAGAAAGAAAGCGGTCAAGTTGACGTGGAACGTTCTTTGACCTTGGGTTTCAAAATTGCTGATCCGGCAATTTTTTAAGTATTGCCGTGGATCTCTGCAGCACGAATGGGTTTTTATGGTATTTATCATAAACACCAGTGGCGGTGGTAGACCCGTATCTTAAAAAGAAGACTGCTTGTGGGAACTTGAAACTTTGGAACCACCGTAATTGTTGATATAAAGACACCGCCTCCTTCTATACCCGTCCAAAACTTTTTCAAACTAGACGACTCAATATAATGGTTCATTTGGATGAAAATATTCGTGGAAGAAAAAACAAAAGCGAATTTAAAGCCTTTTAATTTACATGGTTTATATGAAATTCTTTTATTGAAGAAATTCTTTAAAATAATTGGGTATATACCCAAAAAACTCACTCCCCTCCTCCAACTCTCAAAAGTTTAAGGTCTATTTCTTTGATGGTAAGCGGTCCGAAACACCCTTACGAAAGCCTAGCTAAACTTTTGCCCATCCAAGTTCATCACGGCTTCCCTTTAAAACGTGGCACCCACAAATGTTGTGACAATTCTAATTTCTAATGTAATTGCAAAGTAAAGAAAAAAAGAAGAATAGAGAGAAAAATATTATCAGGTGTGATAACCTTCATTCATTTACTATTTACTATATGTTACACCATATTTTACCCTAAAGTCACTAGCCTCATATCCGACAAATTCGGTCCACAACCCATCTGCCCAGATAAAAGCCCAACACCTTCATGTGGGCCTGCCAGGAGGTAACCCGGCTTCAAAAGCATGGAATGACGTCACTCTGCGAAACCCACACTCTCGGAAGACCATGCTCACTCGGTTTGCTTAATCAATGGTGTACTTAATATGTGAATATGACAGTTGCGGGCAGGATACGCGCTGATCACACTAACAGCTCGATTGTGGCACACTTGTTAAGTCAGTTATGACACACACTTAAAATGCCATCGACATTTATGCTCCATTCCCCGGATCACACCAACCACAATATCCGCCTCGCACCATTCTCGGGATGACATCAATGGCAAAAATGATCTCTTGTCAAACATAACGATCAAGGAATCGTAACATTAACTCCTCCATCCGTTACGCCCAGATCCCTCTGCCCGATCATCATTACCATCCCCATGAGACCTAGCCATAAAAGGGCTCACAAGCTACAGATATAGGTATACGATTCATATTAAACAAAACACTATACTAAGCTCAAACAGTGACTGACTTAGGCATCGGAGGAGGAACGCCTCGACCATCACCTGGTGTATCATCTTGATGTGTGTTCTTGTTTTGAGGATCAAAGGAAAGTGAACAAGAAAGAATCCGCCATTTACCCTTGGGCCCACCATACCGGAAACTGTACTAGCACTATATATTCATATGAAACTAAGCAAGAAAACCAACTAAACCAATAACATAGTTAACTGTCAAAACAGCATAACAACATAATCAATAACTAATTTAACAATTCAGCATCCAATCAGCAATAACTGTATTAACTAACTAATACCAATTTTGCTCTCCTGATTGTTTCGTCCCATACTCTCCCCTCAAGATGATAAATATTAAGTTTGTTCTATTAAAATGAACAAAACCAAGAGGTTTAGTGAATATATTAGCTAGTTTCAAATGAGAAGAGACAAGGGTGAGAATAAGACCAAGCTTAATCTTTTTATCGCTTGACCACCATCGGCCACCATTGAACCATTCTTGAATTATCATCGGCCTACCGTCGACCACCCTAACCAACTGTTAGACCATCATTGGGCCATAGCCAGCCACACCCAGACCACTACCAGGTCACCGCTCGCTACAACTAGTCCACTACCAGACCACCACCGGGCCACTGTTGATCCGTCACCGAACCATCGATGAACCATCATCGGGCCTTCATCGGACTACCACCTCAAATTTTTATGTTAATTTTTGGGGAAACTTAACAAAACTCCCTTGAACTTCATGTGTTTTGAAATCATCCCTCCAAAGTTCAAAAACTCTTAATTTAAAGTATCGACCTTTCAATTTTTTGCAATATTCCCCCATCGTTAGGATTTTTTGTTAAATCTTATCAAAATTTCCAAAATACACCTATTTTTTAATAAAAAAATTTGTAAATATTTAGGCCTAATTATTTTTGCAAATTCCGTTAGATCCTAACTAACATCTAAATCTATATAATTTTTTATTTTATTCTTTTATAATTTTTGCAAACTCGGTCTGGACCTGCCAAGACTTGGTCAAGACACTACCATGACTTGGTTAGGACATTTTTTGTAATTTAAAATTTAATATGATTGAATGTATATATATATATATATATATATATATATATGAAATTGTGATTTTTGATACGCATTGAACACCGCTAATAACATTTTAGGTCAAGCTTTATATTATTATAGAGGAGGACGTACGTCAGGCCCAGTTGATAAGGAGTAAGATCCTCGTTAATATTTCCCATTCCAACGTCATGTTCTCCGTTGGGCCTAAAGTAATGACGTTACATATCTATTATGCTTCAGGATCAACTGAAAACTCAAATGCTATCCGCCCATGCCCTTTCTAGTGAAAGCACGTTGGGTAACCTGAAATGAGAGAATTTATTTGTTGAACCCAATATATATCCTTTTAACTATCATTTGCAAACTAATATTTACTGTGCCTTTTGGTCCCACCTAATTCTATGAATTGAGTAGCCTCCAACAAATCATTCTTTCAAGGCCCCAAGCACAAGAAATTTAAGTCTTCATTTTCTTCATACATATATATCTTAAAGGTTAATTTTATTTAGATAATCAATTTACGCACCAGATTGGATTTGAATTTTGTGACTTTTATCTATCAACCATCTACATTCATCCTCCATCCGGAACTTCCCCAATGAGTTAGAAAAGAGAGAG
Source organism: Corylus avellana (assembly GCF_901000735.1). Classification (NCBI taxonomy): domain Eukaryota; kingdom Viridiplantae; phylum Streptophyta; class Magnoliopsida; order Fagales; family Betulaceae; genus Corylus; species Corylus avellana. The sequence goes on along the minus strand of NC_081551.1, from coordinate 11,942,636 downwards.
AGAGAGAGAGAGAGAGAGAGAGAGAGGATAGCGCTTAGGAGATTGTAACCCATTCCTCTTTGAATTAATGGAAATTTGACATTTGCTTTTTACTTTTTTCTTGTTTTTCTAAAAGAAGAGCACATACAGGTACAGCAAAATGTACAGTAGAGTAATGATAGTATAGTGCTGCCGCTGTCTTGGTTACATGGCAACACGTCCATGCGCTCCAGCTAGGGCGGAGTAGTTTGTGCCATTTGCATCCCGAAAAGAAATGAATCTTCACTTCCTCGTACACCTGCATCACCGAACCATATTCGAGCTAAATGCATTTCATACAATAAATCTCTTCAACTCATTCACTTATTCATAAAGGATGATAAACTAACAACATTTCATGGTTTGCTACGCTACTACACAAAGTGTCAATAACACCCTCTTCCTTTATTTTAGGATTCAGCAGCTAATGATGATAAGCCAACAAATTAAAAATAAATAAATATATAAATGGTAATGTTATATGTATATCATTAAGAAAAGAAATAATTGGCAACAATAATATTTGTCGGGATATGAACGTTTTCTTTACCATTTATTTTATTTTATTATATATAGATATTTATCTAACATAGCATTTATCTGAAATAACAGTACAATTGACCAGTATAGGATTTAAGGCGAGCTTTCAATGCACTTTTGAGAAAAAAGACCCACGGAAGGAAAGAAAAGGGCTGGGGTTTGGGATTATACTTTGCATAGACACAACATCATTGACCATGCAAATATGTTGTACCAACCCACACAAAAAGAAATCATAGGTACAATCAATGAAGGGAATTCAGGAGTTACACTATGTCACATGCGCCTTGATTTCTGCTGTGGAGGGTATCCAGCCATCCCCATTGCCGGATCTTTCCTTCTCAACTGCTTAAGAAAAATGGGGCATCAGAAATAGGAATCATTTGATAACAAAAGGACTACGAGTCAACACGATAAACCTGCTGCTGCTGCTGCTGATGAGTCTGGGCAGAAACACCCCGCTGCATCGGAATGCCACTGGGATTCATTCCAACGCCCATCCCTGCCTGAGATGTTAGGTTATAAGCTGGCATGCCCTGAGGTTGCATCCTTTGCATGCCACCTACTGCCATCTGCCGAGGGACAGATCTCATTGTCCCTCCATGAGTACCAGGCATACTCCCAGAAACTGCATTTCCAGATGATACCTAGTCCAATGAATCAGAGAATGAGCAAGCACACATCATCCAGAGAAGAAACATAAGAGACACACAGATGCACATATATACCGGTTGTGAAGGTTGAAGACTAGTTGTCCCTTCAAAATCTGTAGTTGTGTCCACTGGACGAGTAGGATAGTTCACAACTTTCTCCACAGATGGGCCTACCAGTGCACTGAAATTGATATAACATATTTCTCGTCAAAATGAAGGAAATATACTTGCGCTATATGCTTCAACATTACTTCTACTAGAAGTTTTGCTTGTCCAACTCATGCACATCTGCTGAGTTGACTGTTTTATCTTCTCAGGCAAAAAGGAAAATAAAGACCAAAACGAAAAAGAATTCTAAAACAAAAAAACCCTTACTTCCGCCCTGGGAGAGGTTCAATACGAAAATACCTGGAAAGCAAAACACAAAGGACATTAAGAAAGTGGTATATAGTAACTTATAACAAGTTGTAACTCTCCCATCCAAGAACGACATGCAACTATATGATCTTCTTTTGGGCATCTAGTAATGTTCAGTTGATTTAGTGCTCATAAGAAGCTTACAAATATTGAATTATGCCCCACAATCAAAGGTCATAATGTTAGACACTTCATCAGGATAAATACAACATCAAGATTAGAGTCCTACAAGTGGTAAAGCTTTCTCTACCACACATACAAATGCATTACTTAGCGAATAAAGGCAAGTGTCAACACCAAAATGTGGTGTCAAACTCAGACAGCCCCAAGAAGAAAGACGTTCTTTCATGCACAAAAAGGCGGGAAAACCATCTGAAGATGGCATAATGAGAAAAAATGAGAGACAAATTAGTAAACTTATGAAAATATGTATCTTTTCAAACCCAACTCCACCCCCACCCCCCAAAAAAGAAAAAACATATAGCAAGCCTTGAATGATGAGTCAGAATGCCGGCCAAACCTATAATAGTAGGATGCAATTTCCTAAACCAGACTATTTTATCCAAGTAAGCAGTTCAGTTTTAAGGGAAAAAAAAAATGGAAAAAGAAGTTTCTAGGGAAATTGGCAGTCAAGGGCCAAAATTCATGTACTGAAATATGAAGCCTACAAATCATTTGATGAACTAGGGGAGTGTAACAAGTTGAGGTCCAAAACCTCAATATCTGGCCCAAAATTAAGAGTCCTACCAAAACCTAATTGCAAAAAATAAACAACCAATGTGAAATTGCTTATAAGTATTTATGCAATAAAGGCTTTCGAACTCTGGGAAGCAAAATAGATATTCGCATATGCAACCATGAGTCTCACAAATGTTGACTCAGCATGTCAGGATAGCATATGATCTAATAATGTGAGGAAAAAACCAAAAGCTTTATGACTATAAATTTCTTGAGAGCCGGTGAATGTATATACTACCTGAGCAGTATTTAAGATCAAAAATCTAAAATAGCTACTACACAACCTAGGGATTTCCAGAACTTCCCACTTAATAATACACATGGCCATCTCCGGTCTGTGTAAGCATGGAATAAGAAGATGCAGAGTCAGATAGGTTACTGTCTTTCCACCATAATGGGCACAGTTTATGGGACTAGAGATCAATTTTTTTTTTTTTTTATTTGACACCAAAAAAAAAAAAATCAGGTCACATCAAGAATTCTGACACCACCAAGGAAAAGAAGAAAAAGAGAGGAAGAATCTCATCAGGTTTCTGTCAGACACCACCAAGAAATGAAAATGAAACAGATGTCATGCTGGATTGATGTTTTATGGTCAGATGAACAATGACTCGATGAAACAGTAAGAGAATTCAATTCCAGCTTACCCAGCAAGCGCCGGGGAGACATACCATAAAACAGTAAATAATTCTAGAGGAGAAAATGAATGTTCTCTGGTTTCTGTCAGACACCACCAAGAAATGAAAATAAAACAGATGTCATGCTGTATCCATGTTTTATGGTCAGATAAACAATGGCTCGATGAAACAGTAAGAGAAATCAACCCCAGCTTCCCTGCGAGCGCGGGGGAAATGCCATAAAACTGTAAATAATTCGACAGAGAGAGAGAGAGAGAAATCAACCCCAGCTTCCCCACGAGCGCCAGGGGGAAATGCCATAAAACTGTAAATAATGAGAGAGAGAGAGAGAGAGAGAGGAGATCATACTCATGCTCTAGGGCTTGTTGAGCAGTTATACGCTTCCGAGGATCATATCTGCATATAAAGACAGTCATCACACAATCAATTACAGCAAGAAATATAGCAAGAATTACAACTGGAACCCCCAACCAATTACAGACAGGTTTCACTTGTACAAACTGAGCACCTCAATCTGATTGCCACCCCTAGAAGTACTTCACAGAAATGTCTAAATAAAAATTTAAAGAAAAAATAATGCTAAGAATGACATGATGAGAATTTATTCCCTGTTTGTCCTTGACGCAGCAGTGCCTTTAGAGACCATCATGGCTTCCTCAATCTCATTGTGCAAAAATTGGTCTCGATTGATATATATATATAAGAGAGAGAGAGATAGAGAGAGGATTTTGGGTGTAAGATTTTAGTTTTGAGATGGTGGCTGCCAGAGGCATCACAGTCTCATGTGGGGGGCAGTGATAGGCAGTAGAGGTCTGGCGGGAGTTGGCAAAGGCACTATAGCAGATCAAGGTGCGTGCTAGTGTATGTCTACTTAGGTTGCGCCTTTTGCACGTTTTAATGAATCGCATTTACTTATAAAAAAATAAATAGAAAATAAAAACAAAACATGAAAACTACATTGACACCAATCATATTTTATATTCGTATTATAGTGAAAACATTAAAGAAATAATAAGAATTGATGATTGTTTTATATGTGGCTGATGTGGCATATGCCATGTAGATAAGGTTCTGCTATTCAATCACCTCAGTCGATGCTTATAGTGACGTTGACATATTAACATGATCGCAGGGACTCAATTGAGTCTTTCAAACATTAAGGAAATTGAAAACAGGACTGATTTCAACAACAAAATAGTAGTAAGCTAGTAAGATAACAAATAAATAGAAAGCTAGAAGGCACCACATACTCAAGCATCTTAGATAGGAGGTCATATGGAGGACTTTTTGTCGAGAGATGAACGACACTATTAAGGCCAGTATTGTCACTGTAAAAAAAAAAAAAAAAAGATTAAAGAAATTAACAATAAGAAACAAACAAATTAAGCCTCCCAAGGAAGTGTCCAATAATATGATATATGCAAATAATTTTTTTTTTTTTTGACAGACAAATAACAACTCCTGCACTAGCATGAGATTGAACCCGTAACCTCACCCTTCACCCCTTACTAGAGGAGATACCACTTGGTCCAAAGACCATTGGCCTATGCACACACAAACGTCTATTTCACTTTTGATACCTGATTTGATAAAATAAGAAGAAAAAAAAACTTACTACTTGTGCCCTTGTATATGCTGCAAATCTTGTTGCCAATGTGGAAGATTTGGCAGTGTTGGCCACTTTTCAGGTGTGGGATGGCCTTATGCAACAACGTTAAACTGTGATATAGCTTTGCAACATATAAAAGTAAAAAAAGGGATCCATCAAGAAAGTAAGCAGGAAAACTACCTAAGACCTTGAATATTTTGTCAAGTTGATCAAGCTGCACAAACATAAAAATATTTAAAATGCCATTGTATATGGTTCAGAGTACGAAATTACATCTTGCAAATGGGAAGTCAGTTACGAAAGCTAAACTTTCAAGAGATATAACATCAGAAACAACATTGAACCTGGAAAGGATTTGGTGGGGCCTTGACTTCTGCACCTTGAAAAAGTGGCTTCAAAGTCAAAAGCTCAGCAAAAATGCATCCAACAGCCCACATATCTAGTTGCAATATTAAGGATTTACTGCATTCTTAATTCACATACGATCATATAGTGGTGTGCAATATGGCAAAAAATTACACCAGCATTCATCATGAGCCGTTTTCAACATTCACTTCATTCATGATATATTAGCTATCATTTCTTCCATTAAGATTGGACTTTCTTCCCTGTCAATCTTAATAACTTGTGCAGTAGAATTCCCTTCCAATTCAAATTAAAGAATAAAGTACCTACTATGCCGTGCAACCAACATTAGTTTAAACCACCGTTTTCTAGAGTAAGTATGCATAAGAAAAGCAACGCAATATGTCAAAAATAAACAAGTATCATCCTAGCAAAACTTTAATTTGAGAGAACAATCAATATGCATAAAGCAGTACACAGCCTTTAGTGTCAAAAGTAGAGCAAATGCCGCGCTCTTATAGATATATGGTTGTGGCGTTATGGGCTCAAGAGAGAGGTTTGGTGGAGAGTCGCGGTGGACTCTTAATATGAAAGTTTTTGGGGAGGGTGGTGTTCTCTTGAGCCTTTGGGAGCTTTAGGGGTGGGGGTATGGAAGGGCATTGGGAGAAATTTTTCAGCTTTTCTATATTTGAGGTGGGGGACAGTACCAGGATCAGTTTTTGGCATGTTCAATGGAGTGGGGATGCGGCTCTAAAGGTAGCTTTTCCTGATTTATATGGCCTTGCTAGTGCGCAGGATGCCTCCGTTGCAGATAATTTGGAGATTTTGGGTGGTTCCAACCAATGGAATGTGAGTTGTTAGAGCATCGCATGATTGGGAGGTGGATGTCTATGCTTCTTCTCTCCAGGTGTTGCATTCATTTAGAGTGAGAAGAGAAAGCAAAGATCAGCTGTGGTGGGTTCCATCCAAACGAGGACTATTCAAGGTCATATCCTTCTATTGTTCTCTAGTTTGTTCTGAAGGTTGTCGCTTTCCCTGGAAAAGTGTGTGGCGGACTCAAGCTCCCCTGAGGGTGGCCTTTTTTGCGTGGTTGGCAGCTCTAGGTAGAATCCTCACCTTGGATAATCTAAGGAAGCAGCACATCATCGTTGATCACCATCTTCTTCATTGTGATGTGGCGTCCGCCATTTGGAGTTCTCTTTTCAGTCGATTTGGGATGTCTTGGGTCATGCCTAGATGTGTTGTTGATTTGTATGATTGATGATGAACCTCTAATAGGCCAAGAAGTGTTGCGGTGTGAAAAATGGTGCTGACGTGCCTCTTTTGGTGTTTATGAAGAAAAATGAATGATAGAAACTTTGAGGACATGGAGAGGACTGTGGGGGAAATTCTATTTTTATTCTATAAAACTTTGTATCTATGGGCATCGGCCTATGTGTCCCCTCTGTCGATTAGTTATAGTGATTTCCTTATTCATTTTGCTTTTTCTAGCAGGTTTCCTTTTGTATACGTCTTATGTATTTAGGGGCACCTTACACTTTCAAAGAGATTGGTTTGTTATATATATATATATTGGCAACTTTGTTTGAACATACAAATGCATGGATCTATTATGTGCCCTTGTAAATAGAAGAATGCAGAATATGGTGTCAAGGATACCAACGGCACTTGTGTAGTGCTTTGCCCCAAGTAGCAACTCAGGTGCGCGATACCAAATAGTTACGACGACCTGCAAGTAATAATCAACAAATCAACTTGCAGGAAACCAAAGTATCATAAAAACTGAAAAACATAAGCAAATAATTTTTTAAATAACCAGCTTAATGGGGCTATGGGGATAGGGGGGGCAAACTTTGCATATTCAAGTTCCCAAGATATCACAGGACAAGTAAAATACTAACACAGGTAAAAGAAGAGGTTCAAGAACCCAGTAAATCACAAAGACTTCAAAATCGAAGTATTCAGCATATCAAATACAACTGACATACTGAGACAAATGCACTGTAAGCAAGAAGATGTCATTCACACATCAGAAAACAACTTTGATTACAGTAATATCAAGACATGGGCAACACTTCATTTTAGTGGTCACCAAAATGCATGTATTGTAGATTGGTACAACTACAAACAGAAACCAGAGCACCCTGAAGGGTTTAGAAATACTATTTTCAAGAGGAGACTACAAATAAAAAGAAAGCACTTTAGTTGAAAATGCCCAAATTTTTTATATTTGCAGTAAGATACTCCTAACTATCCTCACTTTCTTTGTTCTAAAGTTATGGAATATTCTTTCTAGTCTTGTGTACACGAGTTGCATGTGCTGAAGAAACAGCTACATCTTGCAGATGTGAATATCTCTCAGCCCCCGCTCAGCAATCCAATAGAGCAATTGGTGAGAAGCCAACACCCAGTGGCAGACCAAAAATGGAAATGTGATAACAGTAAATCTTTTTTATTTTTTTTATAAGTAATCGAGATATCATTTAAAGCGTAAGGCACCCCATGTACACTTAGAAAGTATACAAGAGAAACCACCTAACTAGTAGGGCAAAAAGAACAAGAAAATCATGGTAACTAGTCACCACAGGAGAAACATAAGCAGTTATCCTAAAATACAAAATTTTGAAAAAATAGACTTATTTTCTTCGAAAGTCCTCTCGCGATCCTCAAAACTTCCATCACTCATTTCCTTTCATAAACACCACAAAAGACACGAAGACACCATCTTCCACACATCAACACTTCGAGTGCTGCCAGCAGTCTACCAACAAGCATACAAATTAACTACTCATCTATACATAACCCAAAATAACCCAAATTGACTAAAAAAAAAAAAACATTTCAATTAGCATAAGTAGCCTCACAATGAAGAAGAAGATAGTCCACGAACTCCCCATCCCTTTTGCAACACCTATCAACCACAATGATAGCTGCTTCCGGAGAATGTCCATAGTAAGGATCTTTCCTACGGCCACCAACCACACAAAAAATGCCACCCCAATGGAACCTTAGTCCGCCAAATACTTTTTCAAGGGAAACAGACACAATCATGGCAACCCATGTAGAAAATTTAACACCAAACAAAACCTTTTTGGAAGGGACCCACCACAACTTGTTCTCTCCTTCCAGTTTCACTGTCACTAAATACATCACCCTAAAGAACGAGGTAAAGACTTCCACCTCCCAATCATGAGCTGCTCTAGTAAAGCTCACGTTCCATTGAATGGCTTTTCAAATTCCACAAGAGTCACAACAGAAGCATCCTTTATTTGAGCAATACCAAATCAAATTGGAAAGACTTCCTTAAGGGTTGTATCCCCACACCAAAGATAATGCCAGAAGCTAATCTTGGATCCATCTCCCACCTCAAATCTAGTAATGACTACAAAACTTCCTCCAACCCCTCCTAATAATCTTCCATAAACCCACCCCATTGCCCAGATGGGCTCACTAAAACGCACCCTCCCCCTGGGCTTCCATATTTAGAGTCCACCACTCTCCGCCAATCATCTCTCTCAAGCTCATAGCGTCAAAGCCATTTATCTAGGAGAGCATGAAAGAACCTCAACAAGTTCCTAGTCCTCAACCCTCTCTCAGAGATCGGCATACAAACCTTGAGCCAACTCATTAGGTGATATTTGAACTTTTCTACTTGCCCACCCCAAATAAAGCACATTAGAGCTTCTCAATACGGTTTGCAAAACTCGTCGAGAGAGGAAAGAGGGGCATAAAGTATGTAGGTAAGTTGGATAGACTGCTCCTTTTAAGGGTAATCCTACCACCCTTAGACAAATACAACATTTTTCAACTAGTCAACCAACGTTCTATCTTCGCAATAACACTATTCCATACATGCTTGGCCTTATAAGAAGCCCCCAACAGAAGACCAAGATACTTCAAGGGCAAGGACGCAACCCCATAGCCAAAAGCCCAACCAACCCAGCCGCATTATCAATATTTCCCACAAGAACCAATTCCAACTTGGCTAAGTTCGTCTTCAAATCTGAGACAGCTTTAAATAATAAGAATAAACTCCATAAATTGCGTAAATGATTTGGGTCAACCCCACATAAAAGTAAGGTATCATTTTTTTTTGATAAGTCATAAAAGTAAGGTATCATTAGCAAACAGAAAATGGGAGATATCACTATTTGTCCCACAAATAAGCCAAAAAACAAACCGCCGCTCACTGCAGCTGCAATCATCATACCCAATGCCTCCATCACTATGACAAATAGAGAAGCAGATAAACAATCCCCTTGCCTCAAGCCACGAAAGCTGCTAAAGAAGCCTGTGGGAGAGTCATTTACCAAAACCGAGAACCGCACCATGGAAATACAATGAGCTATCCATAAGCACCATTTCCCCCAAAACCCACATCTTCCCAGCATGTACAACAGGAAATCCCAATTAACATGATCATAAGCTTTTTCTCGTTTCTCCAGATCTCAATCTCCTATCAATGCATTCATTAGCAATAAGAATTGGATCTAGAATATGCCTACCTCAAATGAATGCATTATGTGACTTAGAAATAATCTTCTCTAACACCATCTTAAGCTTGTTTGCAAGAGTCTTAGCAATCATCTTGTAGATGCTACCCACTTGACTAATCAGGCGAAAATCCTTGGGATCAACAGCCCTTGGAATCTTACGAATGGGGGGGGGAAGGGTAACATAGCATCAAAGCTTCTCTCAAACTTACCACTGGCATGGAACTCACGAAAGATCTGCATGATGTCCTCTTTCAAAACAACTCCACCAAGCTTAGATGAATGCAATAGAGTAACCATTAAGACCCAATGCCTTATCACCATTCATTGGTTTCACAATCTCCCACGCCTCATTTTCCTCAAAATCTCTCTAACCTACTAGGCGCTCCCTCATCAATAGAATCAAAGGAAAGACTGTCCACCACAAGCCTCCAACTCAACCGCTTGATAAAAAACATTTTATAAAACTAGACCAATTGCTCGTTAATCTTCGATCAATTGGTAGAAATACTACCATCAATCAACAAAGAGTCAATGGTGTTCCTTCTTTTTTTTTTTTTTTTTTTTGGATAAGTAATGATATATATAAAAAAGCGTAGAAGAGCGCAACCCAATTACATGGGAAGTATAAAAGGAGAACGCCTAACTAGAAGGAGAGAAGAGAGAGAAAATCAGAGAAGCTTATCACTAAGGGAGCTAGCCAAGCAGCAGTCCAAGTGAAAAGAGTAAAGAAGAAGAAATGGATGAGTTCCTCCAAAGTCCTAGTGGAGTCTTCAAAACATCTGGCATTTCTTTCGCTCCATAAGCACCACATAAGACATAAAGGAATCATCTTCTACACAACCGCACTGTTGGATCGCCCTCTCGTCCACCAACTAGCATACAAATCCACCACCCTGCAAGGCATAACCCAATTCAGCCTAAACCAGCTAAAGATAGCGTGCCAGAGAGCATTAGCAACCTCGCAATGAAGAAGTAAACGATCGACTGACTCTCCATTCTTCTTACACATGCAACACCACTCCACAACCACAATATTCCTCTTACGCAGATTATCATGAGTCAAGATTTTGCCGAGAGCAACAGTCCACCCGAAAAAAGCCACACACGTAGGCACCTTGGTGCGCCAGATACTCTTCCATGGAAACCCCTCGTGATCTAACTTGGTTAAGTCCTTGTAGAATAACTTCACCTCGAACCTGCTCCTTTTGGAATGGGACCAACGAATACGGTCCCTATTGCCATGAGAGACCTCACAAGAGTACAATTGATCAAAAAAAGATAAGACCACATCCACTTCCCAATCCTGGAGGGAACGAACAAAGATGACATTCCACTCTACACTCCCGTTTCTCCAAGTAAAGTTATCCTTCACCTAGGCTTCTTTGTATCTCACAATACTAAACAGAGACGGGAAAGCATGCTTCAAAGGTTGATCACCACACCAAATATCATGCCAAAAGCAAATTTTAGACCCTACCCCCACCTCGAACCGAACACCTTTTGGGAAAATATCCCAACCTCTTCTAATATGCTTCCACAGACCCACACCATGAGGACCTGAAGCCTCCTTCAAACCACCCACCATCCTGGTCTTTATACTTAGCTCTAATAACCTTGTACCACAGAGCCTCATTCTCAGTTGCATGTCTCGAAAGCCATTTCCCCAAGAGAGCTTGGTTGAACTTTTGCACATTTCGAATGCCAGACCGCCATCCCGAACGGGACGACAAACTTGATTCCAATTAACAAGATGCAATTTAGGCTCATCTCCCATACCTCCCCACAAGAAATCTCTTTGGACTTTCTCAATTCTTCTGGCCACACTCATAGGAACATGGAAGAGGGATAAGAAGTACGTCGGAAGATTAGACAACGTACTCTTGATAAGCGTTAACCACCCACCCTTAGAAAGATACAACTTCTTCCACCCTGCCATCTGACATTCCATTTTAACAAGCACACCAATCCACATGGTTGTATCCTTGTATGATGCCCCCAACGGAAGGCACAAGTATCTCATAGGCAAAGCTGCAGCACTACACCCAAGAATGTTAGCTAGAGATCCAATGTCTTCCACCTCTCCAATAGCTACAATTTCTGACTTACCAAGATTTACTTTCAATCCTGAGACAGCTTCAAAGCATAGTAGGATAAGGCGCACATAACGGATTTGCTTGGGATTAGGCTCACAGAAAATCAAGGTATCATCAGCAAATAAAGAATGAGAAATCACCAAATCTGAAAAGACCCTTTCCCCATGGAGAAACTAGTCAAAAGACCTTGATCAACAGTCGCATTCACCATCCTACTCAAAGCCTCCATAACAAACACGAAGAGTAATGGAGAGAAAGGATCCCCTAGCCGAATACCCCTCGAGCTATTAAAGAAACCCTCCAGAGTTCCATTCACCATAATGGAAAATCTAACCGACGAAATACACCACTCTATCCAAGCCCTCCATCATTCTCCAAAACCGCATCGGTGCAGTAAATACAATAAGAAGTCCCAATTAACATGGTCATAAGCCTTTTCCAAGTCCAATTTGCATAAAACACCTGTCGCCCCCAATTTTAGCCGACTATCCAAACCCTTATTTGCAATGAGCACAGAGTCTAAAATTTGACGAACACCAATGAAAGCATTTTGAGACTTGGAGATGATCTTTCCCATAACAGTTTTTAGCCTTGAAGCAAGAACCTTAGATAGAATTTTATACATACCTCCCACCAAGCTAATGGGCTAAAAATCCTTAATCGCCTCCGCCTCCACCTTGTTCGGAACCAAGGACACAAAAGTTGCATTTATGCTCGTCACCAACTTGCATCTTCGATGGAATTCAGAAAAAACAGCCATGACATCATGCTTCACCACAGCCCAACAAGCTTGAAAGAAAGCCATGGTGAAGCCATCCGGACCCAGAGCCTTGTCCCCCTCCATACCTCACCACCTTCCACACCTCCTTTTCCTCAAAGTCTCTTTCTAACCATTTTTTTTCCTCCACGTCAATGGACGAAAAGGCTTGATTATCCATTCTAGGTCTCCAAGAACTTTGCTCAGAATATAAACTTTGATAAAATTGCACAATATGCTCTTTTATCTCCGCATGATTATAGGACCAGCTACCATTGATACGAAGCGCTTCCACTCAATTATAACTACGATGAGAATTGGCTAACATATGAAAAAACTGCGAGTTTCTATCCCCCTCCTTCAACCACAATGCTCTCGACTTCTGGTGACAATGAATTTCCTCGCACAACAAGGTATTCTCCAATTCTTTCGACAAGTCAGCCTTTTTAATCTTATCCTCCTGATCAAGACCCCTCGCCTCGGCCATAGCATCCAACTCCTGAATACCTTCCAATAATTCCTTTTTTTTTTCTTCCAATGTCACCAAAAACCTCCTCATTCCATTTTTTCAGATCCAATTTGAGGGCTTGCAGCTTATTTGCTAAAATGAAACTAGGTAAGCCATCAAACATATAAGACCCCCACCAAGATTTTACCTTGGCAACAAAGCCTTCAGACTTTAACCACATATTCTCGAATTTAAAATACTTACTCCCTCCACTGAAAGCCCCACAATCCAATACTTACTCCCTCCTGCTATTAGAGTTAGCCATTGTGTGAAAAAATTCTGCCTCCAACTCACTTCCTCCATGAGAATGAATCTTTCCAAATTGCTAACAAATTCTGCCCTCTTCATATTCTCCTCAACACCTAAAGCCCTCCCTTCTTCAATGATACCAGAACATGTAGCTTAGGGAGGTGATACCAAGATCTCCGGCTTCCTTCCTTTATTGGCAAAAATCTCCTCTTTCCATTTCTTTACGTCAACTTTCAAAGCCTTGAGCTTGCTAGCCAAAATGAAGCTAGGAAAGCCTTGAAAAAGATAAGAGTCCCACCCTGTCCACAAAACCCTCAAACTTTAGCCACATATTTTCAAATTTGAAGGACCAAGTACGCCCATGAAAGTCACCACAGTCAAGGAGGATCGGGAAATGATTTGAGCAAAGTGTAGGAAACCTTCTTTATGACACACCAGAAAACTAGGCTTCCCACTCCGTAGAGACCAAGAATATATTAATTCTAGACCAAGAGGGAGAATCCCAATTATTTGGCCAAGTAAAAATTCCACCAACGAGAGAGGTTCATCAGGCCTTGATCAAAAATGAAACAAGAGCGTTGGGCATAAATGAGCTTTCCCCGATCTCTCACTAGAGAATCTGGTAACATTAAAATCACCCCCAATGCACCAAGGCAAATTCCACCAACTAAGCATACTAGCCAACTCATCCCAAAGGAGCCTTCTATTTCTGTCAGAATTAGGGCCATACACGCCTGCAAAAGCCCAAATGAAATGATCATCAACATTTCTAAAGATGACAACCAAGGAGAATTACCTCACACACTCATCGATTTTCTCCGCCGCCCTCCTACGCCCACATAATTAAAACATCACCTAAAGCCCCTCTAGAATCCAAACATCACCAATCCACATGGTGGCAACCCCACAAACTGCGTACAACACTACAAGTGCTGACTTCAAGCTTAGTTTCATGGAAACAAACAATGTCAACCTTCCATTGTTTAAATAAGTTTCTCACCCTCATACATTTATCCCCATCATTCAACCCTCTCCCATTCCAAGATATCAATTTAGGCTTCATTAAAAAAACCCTTACCACAGCTTGAGCTTTCCCCTTATGAATCATCATTGATGGGCCACTCTAATCTTCGTAATCCTTATTACCTTTGCTCCCTAGTTTAGAACTAGATGCCAAGCCCTAATGACAACAATTAGCTTCAACTTCAATAGCAATTTGAATAGATAAGAATTGCTCCTCAAAACCCACACACCCCCTACAACCTGATGGATTTCCCTCGCTCTTTGCACCACCCAATCTGAGCACTCAAAACTTGAGCCACTAGCATTCCCCAAAACAGCAAAGGAAAATGAACTTAGTGGGGCATAGAGAGAGGGGATCCACCCCATTGAAAAGCTCCACCGCTCTGTCTCCCCCCATCACTACTGAAATCCATCACAACCAAAGCACTTAAAAGAGAAACCAAAGCCCCTATAATCATCCCTTATACCGAGGAAAAGCAAGGGCCAGAAGGACAGACTACCTAAGAGGAAGTGAGGCCAGGCTGACCATCCCCAACCAGCAGCTACTAAGAGACTTGGAAAAAGTGGGTTTGAGTTTGTTAACACAAACCCAGCCCTTGAACCCACTTGTCTCACAATGAGCTTGTCGTGCCAAGAAGCCTCATCGGCAACTGCTGAGAGAGTCTAATAGACAAGTAGCCTTATCACTACTGACCCACGACCAAAATCACTGACAGTTGTTAGCAGTGGAAACACAGCATTCGGTTCAGCTAAGGTGCATAAAGAAGTAGAATCACCAGGAGTGGAAGCTAGACTATTCCCAACCCTAAATCATATACCAGACTTGGGCTTAAAGGTAAATCTGGGCCACACCCCATTCAAGCCTAACTTGGGTTTAATTGAAACTTTGGGTCGTGCTCCCTTCAAGCCCATCGAGGCCTTTTCTTTTCTTGGGTCACGAGCAATAGGCCTCACACCATCATTTGAGTAAGCTAGTCTAGACCTTGGCACACTTGGGACTTCAACTAAATTTGGCTTAGGCGTTGAACCCAACAAACCACATCCACAAGGGCTCAAACCCAAGTCCAACCACAATAGACACCTCATCACGTCCATTTTTACACATAGCAACATGTTTCTGAAGGAGCAATAATCAAGTCATTCACCAAAATGTGCTTTGTCCCTTCCTGATTTGTTTTCACCAACAGGTTTTCCTTTCCGAGACACAGCCTCAGAGTCGCATTGTCCCATCAACATCTTCACCAGCATTTTCAATGTTAGCTTTTTAAGGATCTTGGAACTACCCTTCAGCACTAGGGGTTTTGCCAGGGACTTCAACTTCTTTGCCAAAGACCTCAGTTCTGACGCTGATGGGTTTCCAGGGCCACCCTTCACCGTAGATAACAGCACCTCTACAAATGTCTTCCCTCCCGTCTCCATTGTGGAGTAAACCAATGTCGATGAGTGACCACCTTTGCTACCAGCAACCATACCACCTTGAATCAATTGGGAGTATTTGACAGCGACCCACAACTTCGCTGCAAAGGACCTCCAGCCTTTGCTGATTCTTCCTTTCGACACTAAGATAAATCTCCTCCTTCTACCTCCACCATATTCCTCCACCACCAAGAAGCATTTGTCCATATTGGAACAAAGCTGACAGCAAAGCCAGCCCTAGAGTATTTCCAAAAGACCAAGGAACCCTTCACTGTCAACAATTCCTCGACAATGTCTAACAACCAGCAACTATCGGATCTTCCCAGAAAAATGGAACGAATAACACACCTACATTTCTCACTAATCCTTAAACCCATAGAACCGCCCCCCACCGCCAACTCAAAGACTTTGGATTCCACTAAACACCAACTTAACATCCCCAAGAGACCCAACTGGCACCGACGAATGGAAATTCCACTAAACACCAACTTAACAACCCCAAGAGACCGAATTGGCACCGATGAATGGAAACCAAAATGGACAAGTGAGGCGCCTCTGAATACACCCTCACGTGCCAACAGGAGATAGAGAGAGGGAGGAGAGAGTTTTATGAAGTTGAAAACATGGAAAACATCTAACAATAAATCTAAGTTTCTAAGAAGCTAAAAACTTCAATAAGCATCCATTGCCTTGAGCATTATCTGCTTGAGACCAAAACACTAGATAAAAGTAACTTACAATCATAGTTCTCAAATGCCATAAGACAATCATCACATGAGGCTTGCTCCAAGAAGCCTCACTAGCCCCATACATGAGGAAGCTTTGGTGGGAGACATACATTTTTATACAAAGTTCAAGTTTGATTTTCCCAATTTAGAATTGGAATGCCTGGTTTCTTTCAATAAATTGCATGCAGTTCAGATTCCACAACACACACACAAAAAGAGGATGTGTCGAACATGATAGATGCAGATTCCTCCTATGAAACTTTGTTAGTCTCAGCTAACTATCTCTCCAAGATGTCTTCTTAAATGTGTTAGGCTGCTAGATCCAAGGGCTTGATGGTGACCATAAAAAAACTAGATATGGCTTATTCTAACAATATAATAAGGGGTAGGCCCAATTTATTGATTCTTGTCATCGCACAGTTCAATGGCCCAATACATTTTTGGCCAGAGACTTACTTCAGAGATACCGAAAACCATTCTTGATCCTCTATGTGTTGGAGATCAATCTATGAATCAGCAATTATAAAGCCATCCAAAAAGAAGCCTCTGATAATTTCTGTAGGTTTAACCAAAAAGAATGAAAGAGGAAAATTATTAAGGACAGCCCCAAATTGTCAAACAATGGATCAGGATGTGGAGTTTGAGCTGGAGGGTGAGGGAGAGATGGCTATGTCTATCCCATCCCTTCTTTAATTCAGTCTTTTGGTAGTAGGTGCGATATTGAAGGAGTTCAGGTGTTCTTTTTTCCTCAAAACTGCATGTTTTGCTAGGGTATTTTCAATGGATATTATTAGCATTTCTCTCCCATGAACCTCTTTATTTTTATAGACCGAGGAAAAACTGGCATCAAATTTCATTCATCTAATTTTGAGCCATCTGATTTTCGGAAAGTGTATTAGCCTCATAAAATCTTGAGTGTGTATCAGAGGTCTGCCTTAAATGTTCATTTTCATGTAATTTATCATATAAATAAATACGAGTCATACATGAAAATACAGACACTATAGCGCTAAAGAACACAAAAGATGCCTCCTACCCCATTGTCAGATAAGGGCTTCAAGGGAGCTTGATATATTCTTGCAAGTCCAAAATCAGCAATTTTTACGACTCCTTGCTCCTCTCCCTCACCCATAACCTGGTGACAAAAGATTCATGTAAACCTGGCAGCATATCTATAGGTTCAACAACACACACCCAGCATGCACACACATACAAGCACAAATTTTTCACAGAAAGACTTAAGGTAGTAAAGGTATTTCATCAGATAACAGTCGGATTAGGTGGTCGAAACACTACCAAGATATTTGATGGCTTTAGATCTCGATGTATGATCCAATTACTGCAGCAATTTCCATCATTTTCAGAGACAATGATGACACTGCAACGGAACTAAACATCAGTGTTGCGGAAATAAACCATACCTGTGGAGATAGTTGAGCCCATTGAGCAGTTGCCAGAGCAATGATTTAACTGTGTACTGACTGATGGAATGGTTAACCTTGTCCCTATGATGTCTAATAATTTCCTGTCACATGATGATCATAAATGGTTCTCTTAAGCAGATAAAACTATCATATATTTGAAATTGACGGCTATATATATATATATATATATTCTTCCGTCTGAATAGCATAAGTTCTTAACCTCACAACACCACCTGAAAGAAATACTGAATTATTGCATTCAAAGTTAAATATAGGCATTAGAAAAGAAACCCCAGTAAAAGACTTGACACGGCGCTTGGTAGTGCATCCGATTGCAACAGTTGCTTTGGCAGCCGGAATGCCCAAAAACTTAAAGAACGATGTGTTCCTAAAATTAGCAACGGTTTTTTACACATTACGAGATATGTGCCTCTGCCCTAAAATCTTTGAACAACAAGTTTGAGAAACTAAAATTAAAAGAAAATTGCACTCACATAAAGGTCATGCTCGGCGTAATCGAAAGCCAGATATAGGGACATGTCGGCGTGATTGATGTGAACATTCACAAGCTTGACAACGTTTTCATGTGAAATCTCCCGTAGTAACTGCACCAACTCGCCCAAGAGAAAATTAGGAAAAGTATGCCCAGGGTTTCTTTTTTTGGATTCTTGTTCAATTTGATTGTGAAAAACAAGAAAACATTATCTGGAAGCAAACAGAGGAGAAAGAGGACCATGATTTCCCGGATGGCGGTGGGTGAGACGCCGTCGCCGTCCTTGGACTGCTTGAATTTCTTGATGGCGATGGACTTACCGCGATTTGTGGTGGGGGACTTGATCCTGGCCAAGAACACCAGCCCGTAGGTGCCCTCCCCGATCTTCCCAATCAGATCGTACTGCTGCAGCCACTCCGGCTTGTTGCTCGAGTTGTTGTTGTTGCCTGAAAGGGTTCTGTTGCTCCCGGAGTTGCCATCTCCCATTTTGCTATCCCAGGATATTGGCTGGCTCCGTAGCATATGCTACTCTAATTTGTTGTGCGTGCCGGCGGAGAAAAATGACCGCCAACACAAGTCCCCGGGTTAAGGAAATGCAGCCCCCTCGCCCTTTCCTCTTTCCCTTTCTCTTTGGCCGTGCGACGATTTTTTTTTCTTGTTCTTTTTCTTGTTTTTTTTCCTTTTTTTCCTTGGGGAAGATATTAGGCCCTTTTGTAACCAAGTGGAGATCAATGCTTTGAAACGGAATGGTTATTGGAACGTTCTATTAAATTCTTTAAATTTGATTTTTTTTTTAAAGAAAAAAAAATTGTAAAAACTTACAAAAATAAGTTTTTAGCAAGCTCTCTACTCTATTTTAAACTTAGTGCAAATATCAACAAAGATAATTGAGAAAAATGTAAAAAAGGCCCCCCAAACTAACTTTTGTTTGCGAAATGATCTTATAATGTTCAAACGGTACTACAGTAGCCCAATAAAATTTCAACATGTGTTAAAGTGGCTACTCTGTTAGTCAGCCTCGTCAATTTGGATAAAAAATCGATCACATGCCGTCCATGTGAGCTTTTTTTACTTGACCTTCCTAAAATGATCTTATGGGAAACTGTAAAGACTTCTTAACCCATCGTTGACACGCGTAAGACTCATTAACCCATCTAATTATAGAAACGCCATGCGTTTGGATTGAAGTCAAATGCCCTAAGTGTTGTCGCTATCCTCAGTTGACTGAAGCCAAGAATCTCGCGAATGTTCTAACCAAAACGAAATTAGGGTTTCAAGGTACGCATCAATCCAAACTGATCCAATATTCGCAGTTAATCCAAACAAGATCTGAAACTGTTTCGGCCAATGAAGGTATATTTCGCACCAAAATTTTAGGTTTTCATACTATAAGTTTATTGATGTTGATTTCGCATGAGTAGAGTTTAAATTTAGTTTGGGTTATGTTGATTTCGCATGAAAAGTTGTATGATTTTTGCAAAGTTCGTGTTTTTAGTTAGTTGTTACGAGTAAATCGAAAAGCCCCCTTTTAAAATGCCCTAGATTTTGGGGTTTGACCATGAAGAGAGGCATGTGGCCATTGTTTGCTTTTTTGTGCTTATATATGTTTTTGAACTTTATTGGGCTGCTTTATGCTTATATATTCTAATGTTTTTGAACGTTATTGGGCTGCTTTCTATGCTTATATATTCGTTGAATAGTTGCTATACTCATTATGGTGTGAGGCCTGAAACCCTAATTTCGTTTGGATTCTGTATATTCTAACAATTTCAAATGTTGTTTGGATTGACTGCCAATATTGAATCACTAGGAGCCAAGAAGAAACATTTTGTTGCAGAACAAGAGTCGTTCAAAGAAACTACGCACAAGAGTGTTACAAGAGCGTGTATTCTGAGTGTTACAAACACGATTTGCAATTGTGCGTTGGCTTGCACAACTTTTCAATGTCTATGACCTTAAAGAAATTATGAAAGCATGTATAATTCTCCATAACATGATCATTGAAGATGAACGAGATGAACACGACACGTTGGACTTCGATTACGAACAACCCCGATGGAAATCCTCCCAAGCCAATGTCACATGATCAACCAGATATGCTTGCAGATTTTATTCATAATCATCTAAGTATTAGAGGCAGAGAAACTCATTCTCAACTCCAATCATACCTTGTCGAGCACTTATGGCAACTACACGGCGAATCGTAAGAGCTTCGGTTGAATTACTAGTTTAATATGCATTATTTATATTAAGTTGGACCTTATTTATAATTTACTAAGTTAGTCTTTATTTGTAATGATTTAATCTTTAGTTTAATATGCATTATTTAAATAGCCAAGCTTGTCAAGCACTTATGTTGAATCTAAATTGAGCACTTCTTCAAAGAAAACAAACGAGAGTTATGATCAAAAGTCCAATACAAGATCAAAAGTGCACACATGAGGATTGAACATTGAAAGAACAGCAAGGATCGAGCTCTACCCTCAAATTGCCAAATAAACAAAATATGGAACTAAGCCATTCATCAAACATATAACATGCACTGCAGAATTTAAAACAACATCACAACCAAGTCTAATGCATAAATCTAAGGAAGAAAAATAGCTATGCCGAATAATAAACCAACACAACATTAAAGAACATCCATACAACCACAACATAAGATTTGTTGACGAAGTGGAAAACCCTTTGAACCAATCAAAAGGGAAAAACCACTACAGGACAGCCAAACCCAGGAAAGCACTATATGACCCTCATATTACAAACAATAGAGATACTCACAACCTCTAGCAAGTTCTAGACTCTGTAAGATCGGCAAGCCTCCATCTCATCCTCCAAGTCATTGTCTTCACGGAGTGCATTTCCTTACTGACCCTTCGGTAGACTTTTTTCTTCAAACAACCGAATCAACGATCTTGTGTAGATGAATATCAAAGGCAACACGCCAAGGCAACATGCTAATCAGCAACCCAAAGTGGTGGAAAGCTTCAAGCTTTTCGGGAACTCCACTTGGTGCAACAATGGTGAAGTATGGAAGAAAGCTTTACAACCATCAAGAGGGGGAAATCAACAATGGCTTCTAACAATCCCTCTTGGATCAACAAAGAGAGTTAATCAACCTTCTTTAGAGACTCTCCCCACTTATTTTCATGCTTGGAGGTCTAAACTTCCCAAATGAGCATCTTTTTCTCTATATACTGTTGTGCAATAATCTACCTAAATTAATAGGTAAGTAATTGTACATTTTACCTGCAAGTGCACAAGATCAACATGGTAGTATAAGGTGCAAGTACAGGATCATTCCCACGAGGATTGCTGAATTTATGTTTAAAAATAAATTCCTTAAGTAAAAAAAAAGATTGATTGTTAAAGTGATGATAATAAGAGGTAGGGCTTTGACATCCACCACTAATTATATCTAACTAATATAACAATATGCCAATGCTTTAATCATGTTATGCATATTTACTGTTTGCCAACCTAAAGGTATGGGTGTCTACTCTAAGCTATTGATTTCCTTAAGCAACGAATTAGGCATGGGTGTCTACTCTAATTTTTTTCTTTCTTAAAGGATTTAGCATGGGTGTCTACTAAGTTGTTCTTTAAGAAAGCATGAATCTGAAGAAATCGACAAACACATGAGGCCTAGGGCATGGGTGTCTACTCCCGGTTCCCCATGTTGATTTACCCAAGAATCCGGTGTGGATATCTTTTGTTACTCTTATTAAACCCAGGACTCGATCATCCAAATTGATTTAATTAACTAGTACATGCCACATGCATATGTTGATGAGACACACACATATGAGGAATTCATGAAAGCAGGAATTAACCAAGTTAAATAGCATAACATAACCATCACAGAGGCGCCAATATTGAAATATTAACTAAACATAACTAGGGCTTCAATCTAGCCCCACTAAATAAATTAGCTACACATAGAGTTGATGTTAAACATCTTCATAAAATAAAATAAAATAAAGGAAAGAATAAACCCTTGTCTTGAGAGCTCCTATTCTTCTCCCTTCTCCAAGCCTCCCCATTCTAAAGGCTTAGGAATCTATTTATAGGCTTTAGAAGTCCTTGGAAAAGTAGTAAACCCTAAGGTTTTCGCAGGGTTCAGTCCTATTACAATTTGGAGTTTGAAAAACCCTAATATGGAAATAGGGACATTGTAGCCACCACTTGGAATGCCTCCTGCGCACGGGTGCGCTCGATCGCAGCCCGTGTGCGCTCGATCGCAGGTTTGGGATCGATCCTTCTTTTGCCTGCGCTCGATCACTCCTGGCCTGGCTCGTGCAGCATCTTCTCTGGTATTGCGCTCAATCGCAGGTACCCTGCGATTGATCGCAGTACCAGGGAGCTCCAATTTTCCCATATTCTCTTTTTGAGCCTAAATCACCCAGTTTTACTTCACTTTCTTCTAAAAGCCTGTAAAAACATCAAAAACACAAAAAGGAATTAAAATAGCCTAATTAATTACAACCAAAGGATTAAAACATGTAAGATAAGGGCTGAAAATATGAATATTTTAGCGCTTATCATATACAACGAGAAAGGGCAAACTTGTCATAAGCTGAAAGTCATTTGGGGAATCAAACCAGTGCAGATATTCTGACCATAACTTCTTCATTCAAGCTCCAAATGACGTAAACTCAATGGTTTTGGAAATCTCTTTCCTAGACCTACAACTCTATCACTAATGAGCATCTTCAAATTCGGACGTTTGCTAGGTCAAAAAGGCTCCAAACTTTTTGAACAAACCAACCGCGTCCTAACGGGAGATTAACTCCGTTAGGACGGAAATTGGGTAGTGACTCCCTGTTTTCCCATTAGGAGCTGCGGAATGGCGC
The DNA here is from genome assembly GCF_901000735.1 of Corylus avellana. Classification (NCBI taxonomy): domain Eukaryota; kingdom Viridiplantae; phylum Streptophyta; class Magnoliopsida; order Fagales; family Betulaceae; genus Corylus; species Corylus avellana. The sequence goes on along the minus strand of NC_081551.1, from coordinate 11,919,638 downwards.
CCAAGTGATAGGAAAAACATTCCCAAGTGACCTAATCACTTCCAAGTGATGCCCAATATGTGTCTGGGTGATGTTCGGGTGCCGGAACATTGTAGAACAATTCCATAAACACATCCAATTCTTTTCCAAGAGCAATGGGAAGACAAATCAAGGAAGAAAACCAAGATACCACAGAAACTATACCTCACATCTTGATGGCATCCAATGAAGACGAAATCCTTCTTCACGTCTTAATGGGAAATGAGTTGTGTCATGACGTGGGGAGTAAAACCAACTCAGCCTCATTATGAGTTCGTCCTAATGAGGCATTTAACAAAGAACTAGGGAGTTCCTTCTTCAATTTCGTCACATTTCCTTCCTAACGCCTATGTGTCGAGAAAGCCGAGAGCTCTTCACTGTGTCCCGTCATAAGCTCGTCTTGACATGCCATCTGACGCACAGGCCAAGAGCACTTCTCGAAGTCCCGTCACGAGCCCGTCCTGACACCCCATCTGACGAAAATGCAGGGAGTATTCCTTGAGTCCCGTTACGTACTTGTTTTGACACCCCATCCATTGGGAAAGGCAGAGACCTCTAACAAACATCCAATCTTCACCCTGGCACTTAAGGAAGAATAAGAAATTACAAACAAATGTTTTGTTAAATAAGGCCAAAATAAACCTAACAGAACATTATAGTCCAATACAAGAACAAAAGTGCACATATAAGGACTTAACATTAAAGTCAAGCACTAGAATTATAAGACAACAAAAAGAGTACACGAGCAAATAATGCTCACTTTCTTGATTCTTGAAACTCAACGATTTCCTTTTGGCGTGCCATCCAATATTGTTGTTGGAAGTCGTACATCCTACTTGTATCAAGCATCATTATTCTCTCCTTGCAGCCTAATTCTTGCAAATGAAGCTTTCTCCTTTCTATATTTATTTTCTCTTCCCAATCCAACTTTTGCAATTGAAACTTTTCTTTCTCCCAGCGAAAACCCTTCGCCTTGAACATGCTCATCCTCAAGACTTTTGGCTTTCTTCTTCATGAATTCCACAGCTTCTTTGGAGGGACCCTTTTTCCGCTTTCTTTTAGCCTTTTCAGCTTTCCCGCATATTGGTCTCTCAAAGTCTACATTGTTACCATTCGACACATTGTCCCCCTCACCTTCATTTATTGAACTCAGAGTATGAGTAACATTAGCCGATGTTGCCACAAATGATCTTCTTCTTTGTTTCTCCTTCGTGCCATGATACAACCACTATTGTTCCCCCTTCAGCATCTTCCAACAATGTTCATATTAAAAAGCTACATCGTTATTATGTGAGTGATATACAACCTTTTCTTTTTGAATCTAAAAACCGTTGTAAATACAAAAATAATTAGTGTTTTGAATCTAATAGTAATTTATTATATTGAGTGCAAGATTTTAATGTAATTAGTACCTTGTCATGCTCAATAGTACCACTTTAGTTGAGATTTTCAATCTGATTATGGCACGCAATAAACTTAGTAACCGGCCTTTTAATAATTGACCACCTATTCATTAGGGAGGTACAAACTTGTTCAGAAGGGAACATCTTATGTTGATGGAAGTATGCGTGAACTCTTTTCCAAAATTGGTGATGTTTTTGGTCAGTCCCTTGCACTGCATCCATGCCTACATTTAGCCACGACGATACCTATTGTGCAATTATCCACCTAAATTAGTTAGCAAATAACTGTACATTTTACTCGCAAGTGCATAAGATCAAAACAATAATATAGTAAGCAAATACAAGATCATTCACACAAATATTGATGAATTGTGCTTAGAATGATTTTCCTAATTAATTAACTAAATGTCACAAATTGAAAAGGTTGAATTGAAATAATAAGAATGAAAACAAAATAAAAAATAGAAATAATAATAAAAACGACAGGGTTAGGGTCTTGACATCCACCACTAATCAAACTCAATTAAGATAAACAATATGTCAATACTACAATCATACCGGTATACTTAATGCTTGTCAACCTAAGGGCATGGTATCTACTCTTTAAGTTATTAATCTCCCTAAGCAACAAATTAGGCATGGTATCTACTTTAATTCTTTTCTTTCTCAAAGGATTTAAAATTAAAAAGATAAAGAAGAAACCAAAAATGACTTCTTGAAGTAGCTCCAATTCTTTTCCCCAAAGTTGTTGTATTTTTCTCAATGGTTAGAGGTCTATTTATGGGGATTAGGAGAAACCTAGAAGCCCTAAAAACCCTAATAAAACTATGGGTAAGTCTTATAGTTCAAAAAGGAGATTGAAAACCCAATCTGAAGTGAAAAAGGGGTCTAGCTGCATACTAGGCACTTGAGTGCGCTCAATCCCAAATTGGTGCGCTCAAGCGTACATCTGTACTCAATCTTGGCCTTAGAGCACTCGAGCTTGGCTACTTGTGTGATCAAGCGCTGATGCACTCAATCCTAGTGGCTGAGATGCGCTCGATCTTGATGTACACGCTCTCAATCCCTTGACTTCCAACTTTTCTCCCAAATTGTCCTTTAAGCTTGGAACTTTCCAGAAATGCTTTATTTTCTTCAAAAACCTAAAAATTACAAGAAAACACAAAAACAAAACAAAACATCAAACTATAACAAAACTAAAAGCTTAACATATGTGAATTAAGGAGCTAGAATATGTAACATTCATCACTTATCAATACCAAGAGTTGTCTTCCTATATAGAGAAGTTGGTACCCCGTTGTGATTTCTTAGTGTGAACCACATCAACTTGGGGTTGAGAGTGATCAACGAACATTGGAGCTTGTTGAGATTCACCCAAAAATGAGTTGTCCATGTTAGAATCTCCTTGTAAAAGATTCATGAATGAGATATCTTGTTGCTCTTCGGAGTCCATCCTAAAAGCAAATATCAAGATTACAGTGTCATTTATGCAAAACATTACATTGTTGGTGTAACATCCCGTGGAAATCAATGAACTGGTAATTAATTCCATGGTTCGTCTCCTACCCTTATCGCTCGCGGGACAAGACTCAGGGATCTTAACCTCTCCTAAACGAGAGAATTTAGCGGAAGACTTTAACCTACAGGTGTAACGCCCCCAAAATTAGCCTTGGTTAACCTAGCAGGGTTACTGGCAATTACCCCAATTCAACCAACATGTGGCTAAATGAGGAATCACCCCTTTAAGCATTATCAAAGTTAATGCATAGGAATGTGATATAAATCTGAGAAAACTATTAAATCATCATATGGACAAGCATATTCCTCAAAATTAAGACATAGAGCAACTAATAATAATAAGCAAACCTGGCAGCAGCATGAAGATTCTAAAGCAAGATCCGTAGTGGCAACCGTGCCACTCCTGGGTTCTAGTGACAACTTCCTAGTAATTGCTAGTAACCCTGCCAGGTTGGCCAATGTCAGTTTTGGGGGCATTACATACACTCTCCTCTCCTTATAAAAATTTTGTCATCGAAATTTCGTAGCTTCAAAAACAAGAAGGAATAGGAATATTACCTTAACGTATGTAGTCTTATAAGGTTTGTGCTCAGCCCATCCTTGGAAAAATCTTATCCCATCCATTCTTCTGGTACTGAGCTCTTCGCTCAATATAAAGTGATCCACGTCGGCATCCTCAAAATTTGTAGCAAATCCACTTGTATGTCAAAGGTGTCATAGTCGATGTTACCCACACTATATCAATCATTGTCAAACTTGACGACTCCTAAATTCACCAAAACAAGTAGCTCCTCATGGAGTCGAGTATCTTTGACATGATGCCATGCTTCCTAGTTGGAAGCGAACTTATCTAAATCGACTAGCTATTACTCATAACCGTAACGAATAGTCATTCGGTCCAAGACAAAAGAAATTAATCATACAAATTAAATCCTTGAACATAAGACATCTTGCTTCACTACCAAGTTTGGTGGCAAGGCAACTTGGTATACCACTAAACCTACTCTCTCGGTGATTCCGACAGGTCCTACATGATTGGCTCTTACCAACATTATTCCTACAATGACGACTAGCACTTTCGTCTATAGTATCATCAGTATCATGCTCAATGGGCTCCTGGGCTATCTCTTCACATTCGCCAACTGGCATTATACCATCCTCAAACAATTGTGGAAGGTCGTCTCGTAAGTCATCCAAAGCATTGTACTCAATGTTTCCTACACTGTACCAGTCATCATCGATCAACTCACATAATAAGTAAATCCACATATAGTCCGGATCGGTGGGTATCTATGCCATAACCCTATAAAGGAAAGCAAACTCTTAATCGACTATTGATAAGTGCTGAATGTTACACATTCTAGCCCCTTAATTCACATATGTAAATCTCTTAGTTTTGTTATTATGTGATGTTTTGTGTTTTGTTTTTGTGTTGTCTTGTAGTTTGTAGGTTTTTGAAGAAAAGAAAGCATTTCTGGAAAGTTCCAAGCTTAAAGGACAATTTTGGAGAAAAGCTAGAAGTCAAGGGATCATGCACATGTAGATTAGGATCAAACGCATCTGTGCTCGATCACACAACTACTAGGATTGAGCGCATTAGCGCTCGATCGCACAAGCAGCCAAGCTCAAGCACACAAGAGCCTGGATCAAGCGCAGACGCACGCTCGAGCACACCAATCTGGGATCGTGCGCCCAGCATGCAGCCAGACGCCTTTTTCACTTTAGATTAGGTTTTCAATCTCTTTTTTGGACTAGGAGACTGACCTACATTTTTATTAGGGTTTCTAGGGCTTCTAGGTTTCTCCTAATCCCTATAAATAGACCTCGAAGTATTGAGAAAAATAGACAACTTTGGGGAGAAGAATTGGAGCTACTTCAAGAAGTTGTTTTCGGTTTCTTCTTTATCTTTTTAAATTATGTGTAACTAGTATTTTTGCTAGAGGTTAGATTGAAGCCTTAATCATGTCTCTTTAGGATTTCAATATTGGTGCATTTGCTGCAATTATATTTTGGGATATTTAACTTGATTATTTCCAATTTAATTGAATTTCTCATATGAATGTGCTTGACAAACATATGCATGTATTTGGATTTGTTATTTGTGTCAATTTAGATGACCGAGTCCTCGGCATAATAAAGTGACAAAAGAACCTCATCATAGGTTCTTGGATTAATCAACATGAAAAAGCGGAATAAGATACCATGCCCTAGGCTTCATGTGTTTGTCGATTTGCATAGATTTATGCTTTCTAGAAGAACAACATAGTAGATACCATACTAAATCCTTTGAGAAAGAAAAGAATTAGAGTAGATACCATGCCTAATTCGTTGCTTAGAGAGATCAATAGCTTAAGGAGTAGATACCATGCCCTTGGTTTGGCAAGCATTAAGTATGCCAATATGATTGCAGCATTGGCATATTGTTTATCTTAATTGAATATAATTAGTGGTGCATGTTGTTAAGTGCCAAAATATTAATATTTTGGAAAAAATCCACTTCACCCCATTGAAGTTTCAGGGGTTTTTCAATTTGAACTCCAAAGTTTAAAAATTGGCAATATACCTCTCTAATGTTTCAAAAAATTTCAATTTAAACCTTCCATTACTAATTTCCGTCAAATTGGACGGAAATCTCTAAAATTACATAATTACCCTCAGGCTTTTTTAAAAACATTTCCGTCCAATTTAACGGAAATTAGTAACAGAAGGTTTAAATTGAAAATTTTTGAAACATTGGGGGGGTACATTGCCAATTTTTAAACTTTGGGGTTCAAATTGAAAAACTCCTGAAACTTCAGGGGGGTAATGTGGATTTTCCCCTAATATTTTAGCCCTTAACTTATATTTGTTAATTCCTTAATTTTGTTAGTTTATGCCATTTTAGTTCTTTTATGTGTTTTCTATGTTTTTGTATGCTTTTGGAAGAAAAGGAAGCAATTTTGGAAGTATCAAGCTTAAAGAGCAATTTTGGGAAAAGCTGGAAGCTCTGCTAGTGTGATCGATCGCAGGGGAGTTGTGATCGAGCGCTCTACAAACAAGAGGACCAGACGAGCGCAAGGTGTGCGCTCGTGCGCACAAGCAACAGCCTTGATCGCACTTGCGATCGAGCACCCAACACATATGATTGATCGCAGTCCTGCGATCGAGCGCACATGGGTTGCGATCGAGCGCACCCGTGCGTGAGGAGCAAGTCAGTAGCGCCTTATTCCGAAAAGTTCATCTTTCCAACTCTTCAAAACCCTTGGCGACTTAAAACACAAAAGCTGCGATTTCTAAGGTTTCTAGAGTGTTCCTAAGGCCTATAAATAGACCCTTAAGCCTTTAGAATATAGACAATTTTCAAGGAGAAGAATTTGATCTCTTCAAGTTCAAGTTTCGGGTTTATTCTTTTCCTTTGTATTTTATTTTATGAAGATGTTTAACATCAAACTCATGTGTAACTAAATTACTTAGTAGGGCTAGATTGAAGCCCTAATTATGTTTATTTATATTTCAATATTGGCACATTTGTGATGATCATGTCGTAATATTTAACTTGATTAATTCCTGTTTTCTTGAATTCCTCATGTATTTGTTTGATCAACATATACATGTGGTATGGACTAGTTAATTAAATCAATTTGGATGACCGAGTCTTGAGTTTAATAAGAGTAACGAAAGAAATCCACACCGGGTTCTTGGGTTAATCAACATGAAAAATGGGGAGTATACACGCATGCCCTAGGTTCCATGTGTTTGTCGATTTCCATAGATTCATGCTTTCTTAAAGAACAACTTAGTATACACCCATGCCAAATCCTTTAAGAAAGAAAAGAGTTAGAGTATACACCCATGCCTAACTCATTGCTTAGGGAAATCTATAGCTTAAGGAGTATACACCCATGCCCTTAGGTTAACAAACATTAGGTATGCATAACATAATTAAAGCATTGACATATTGTTATATTATATAAGCATGATTAGTGGCAGATATCAAAGCCCTACCTTTTTATTATTATCAACTTAAAATCAATCTTTGTTTTATTTTACTTATGGAATTTATTTTAAGCAAAATTTAGCAATCCTCGTGAGAATGATCTCGTACTTGCACCCTATATGACTATATTGATCTTAGGCACTTGCGAGTAAAATCTACAATTATTTACCTATTAATTTAAGTAGATATTTGCACAACAAATTTTTGGCGTCGTTGCCGGGGATGGTGTCAAATTTTGTTTAGAATTATTTTCCCGCAGTTTAGTTATTTTAATTTTAATTTTGTAAAAATCTAAAATATTTTTCGTTTTTTTTTTTTTATTTTCTATTTTTTGTTTTGTTTCAGTCTGCGGTACCTGCATTCTGTTACTGTGATCAAGCAGAGACCGAGTGCGATCCAGCGCAGTGCGATCGAGCTCACTAATCTGCGATCAAGCGCAGTTTCAGGGAGCTTTCAGACAGCAACACTGAAGCTGCTGTGACTGCAGAGGCAAATCATCTTATGCAAGGTCGTTGATCTCAAACCTCAATCTTCCTTCCACCCGATCCTGAAATTGAGCGGACAATTCGACAAAGGCCTAAAGACAACTCCGACACAGAAGAAGAGGAAGAACTTGAGGAAACAATGAAAGATCAACAGGAGAACCCGACACCTATGCGAAGACCGATGAAACATGCTTTCTATTGTGCAAATTTATTTAACTCGCAAGTGCACGAATTAATTGTAGTTTAATGGATTGCAAGTGCGAGGTCGAACCCACAGAGAATTATATTTTTGAAAGAGCAACTTATATCTAAACTAATTAAATCCTAACCTAGTTCCAAAAGGTTTTTGATTTTGGTTTTGAAAATTAAAAGACAAAACATAAACTAATTAAAATAAACTAGGAGATAAAATACTAAGGTTTGGGAATTCACACTCGCCGAATCATAGCAACATACTTCCATGTTTATTAATATTAATATGAAGTTCTCACAATTAAAATCTTAGATATGTTTTACTATCACTACAAAAAAAAACAGGTTTTTCCGGCGCCCAAAAAACACCGTGGAAGAGAAAAAAAACGCCGGGAATACAATTCTCGGCGTTTGTTGCTAACGCCGGCTTAAACAGTGTCGGTAATGTTGTTTTCCGGCGTTTTGGGCGACCGTCGGTGAAGAAATTGAATTCGCCGGCGTCCTCTAGCAACGCCGGCAGAAGAGGTTGCGCCGGCATCAACAGAGAACGCCGGCGAAGGTAGCTGTGCCGGCGTTCTCTGTCGACGCCGACACAGCATCCTTCGTCGGCGTCCTCTGTTGACGCCGGCAGAACCTCTTCTGCCGGCGTCAACAGAGGACGCCAGCAAAGGTTGCTGTGCCGGCGTTCTCTGTCGATGCCGGCAGATGAGGTTCTGCCGGCGTCAACAGAGGACGCCGGCAAAGGTAGCTGTGCCAGCGTTCTCTATCGACGCCGGCAGATGAGGATGCGCCGGCGTCGACAAAGGACGCTGGCGAAGGTTGCTGTGCCGGCGTTTTGCTTTTATTTAATTGCTTTTGTTTTTTTTTCATCTATACTCTTTCTTACTATTGCCTGCTCGATGAACAAAGATAAACCAACATGGGAAGGAAGAGCAAGAGGCACCTCTAGAGGAGTGGCAATAAAGCGTCGATATAAGGGGTCTTTCACCAGAAGAATGTTAACAATGGATTGATACAACTTCCTCTTCTCAATTGTAACAATATAAGACTTGGTAATTTAAAAATGAAAACATTTGTTTTAGTATTCAAATCCAATATGAAAAAATTGACAATTACTAGTTAGCTGCTTCAGTCATCTCAAGCCTATAACTAAAATGAATACTTTTGGCACCTCATACATTTTGTCAAGTGAAATACATGGATCGTTATGTAATAGATGATCTAATTCTATTTATCCTTTCGTCAAAGGGAAAACTTAATACTCCATTCCCTTGCTGACATCAATTGCGAACTTTAGCAGATGAGGGATTTCCAAGATGTTATGATTCTTATGCAAGTAATCATACAAACTTCCTCCAGGCATATACTCTGCAAGCAAGATCAAAATCCATAAAATTGTATTTCAATTACTAAAAAGGAAAAATGACAAAAGACGAACAAAAAAAATAAGCAACTAAATTTTTAGTTAAACAAATCCCTATAAGAGCCAAATCCTAAAGGTGGAAAAAGAAGTCCTGATTAAATTAAGAGCCAAATAACAAATTCCTCATAAACTCAACACCCAGAGAATAAACTGACAAAATAAAGAAAAGCAAGATACATGCTGTTACAGGAATGACATGTGGTTCAGCGAATGTTCACCAACTGCATCACTTACAATCCCAAATAAAGTGGAATTATATTTTGACCTTCCAGCTTATAAGGATTTATATTGTGAATTTGGGTGCCCACAAGTGAACCAATCTTTGTTGTCTTGTTATTAAAAGTGATGCTCTAAAATGATAGCTTTGGATGAGTAACTACATTATTATGACACAAAGGCTCAGACTCCATATCACCACAATTAAAATACAGAACATTAAATCATTTAATAGTCACATGATACACATTGAAAAGCAAGAGATATGCAACCTAGACCATTGGGTTAGTGAAAATAGTGAAAGACCCCTAATGTTGCCGGCCACTAGAAAGACACAATACCCAAACAAATTTAGAAATTTTCTCAAGTTACACAATGAGGGTAGGAATTTCTTCCACACGGATCCTTCTGCATCAATACATCTGTTAGGATTAGTTTGCACCAAAAATAACTTCTTTCAAAAAATATGCTGATGGAAATCGTGATATGAAACTTAGAAAGTTTATCATGTCTTTTCAACCCACTTCAAGGAAAACTACTTTTCACATCTTAAATTTATTCCTTTTCCCTTGCAGCGTTAGATATAAAATCTGGCAGGGAAGTCATAAGAAACCATCAAAGAAGCCAAAGGACTAAGCAATAGTTGTCTAATCCAAAGGAAAATAATTGAGTTTCCAATAAGAGATCCTACCTGTTACTATGCACAAATGTGGAGGCTTGGTATAAGCACCAATGAAACGAACACCATTTTTGTGTCGGACCTCCCTGCATTCATATAAACAAAAGAGAAAAAGGAAAAAAGTAAAGTAAATAAAAACTGGCTCACAAATATATGATAATGGTGAGCGCGCAGTAATCTTGCCACTAATTCTAAAGGAAATCCATTGCTATAAGAATGCTAAGAATAATAAAAACAACATAACTTAAAATTACTACAAGGTGGAAACAACGAGAAGATGAGGAACACGACATGGAACATACTGGGCTTCATAATTAATAATTGTTGGATAAAAAAAAAAAATGGCTTCATTATTACTGACTTGCTAGAAGATTTGATGAATGCCAATGCCATAACTCTATGAAGCTGATTGCATGATTTTGGTTTGTTACTAAACTATAACCAGAAGATATTTCTACCGCTCAGAATGAGAGATTAAGGGAAAATGAATTTAAGACCATCATTCTCTTATTGGTGACTTCCTTAACTACGAATAGTAAATAAAGTCTAAGTAAAATACCAAACAACTAATGTAAATACAAGTTCTTGAAAATGAGGATAGCTAATGTAAATACAACTTTACGACATCTAATAAAGAAAAATGCAAATACAGCTAATGTAAATACAAGTTCCTGCAGACGCCGGCTGTTGATCCTTCTCCGGCGTTTACAGAAGACACCGGCAAAGGAGGATGCGCCGGCGTCTTCTGTAAACGCCAAAGAAGGATCAAAAGCCAGCGTCTGCAGAATACGCCGGCGTTGTCTGTGATTCCCTGCAATGTGCAATATAAGCACCGAGGCAGGAAACTCAAAGATCGTGCCAATAACATCCATTCTGAAAGTGCAATTCCAAATCAATTTAATAAAAGAAAAAAAAAATCTTAACAGCTTTCTCCAATGAAAATGTGATTATAACACAATCACATTGAAATTTGAATGCAATTATTTACTAATAAGCATCTCATAACAAACATTCCCCAAATGCACAGAAACTTGCACACAATTAAAATATACACAGAATCTGCATTAGAAGTTAAATAAATAAGTCAACCAACTTGATAAAAGTAAAATATAAAAATATATTTAAGATTCTAAGGCCCAACCACAAACCATGGAAGTGGAAACGTCTTACGTACAATGTCAAGTTTTCCCACAGAATTTTCTTCAACAATTGCTCATCTGTTTTGGGATGTCCTGCATAATTGAGTTCATTTCTATTGCAGTAGATGTTGTAGACAGCAGACCCCAAAGCCAAACAATAAAGCACAGCTGTACGTTTTAAAGGTTTTATTACCCCATTCACTGCATCCCATTTGCAAAACCTCCTCCCATATTATAAGAGAATTAGCTATTCTGCATCTAGACAAACATAACCTCCAATTTTTCTTCATTTTCTTTCCGAGCTTCTATTACACTGGCAAAGTGCAAGGCTATGAGGCGAGTTGATATGTGGCGTAGCCACATATGTGGGTGCAAAAGCAACGTACAGATTGCCTCCCAGATTTCATTGAAATAATGCAACAGAAAACAAAATTAAAAAACATAACAAAGGAAATCAAAACCAATGCAATCTAAAGTAATAGAGAAAACCCTTCAATTATCATGTCCCCACACACTCATCATGCAATCTTATGGACCTGTTGAGAATAATATGATCTAGGTCATGGCCTATTAGAATTATAAAAAAATTTAACATCTCAAGACTTACAACCATAATGACTCAAGCTAGATCTATAACATTAGAAAAATGATGTAATCAAATGGAGAATAAGTGATGTAATCAAATGCACTTGTAAAGTTGTTATGAGTAAGCATACAAATCTAACATGCTACTAATAGATGTGTTTGACATAAGTCGTAATGCTTAAAACATGGTTAATTGTCAACTTCCTTTTTGAACCAACAAGTTTTTAAATAATGAGCATTTTAATGGAGATCAATATCATTTAAAAAAGACCACAAGGAACAAGGAACAGACTAATGTCTCCAATGAAGATGCTCTATTATAAACTGCTGCACCAGCACGTCTTTTTGTCCGTGTTTTAGCTAAACCGATATTCTTTCCCCAGGGAAGAACATTTCTGCAGTTAGATGCATAAAGGTGGAACGTTCCAATAGCAATTTATAGACACAAAGAATATGCCCACATAGTTTTAGCAACGAATTCATACAAATTTTAAAAACAAATCTCTTCTTTTAAAAACTTATATATAGTGCAGAACATATACAAATGTTCTTATGGCAGAACAAATATGATTTTGCCGGTGATGGGATTCACTATTCATGCAAGCCTCCCCAACTTTTTCCACACAATATGCTACTTGTGCTGCTATTTTTGTTTTATTGATATGAGATCTGAGTTGGACACACCATACATGTCCAATATATAGCCCCTCAAAGACATTCTTCCAACTAATCTGTAAAACTTTGTACTTTTATTATCCCAAAAGACACCAATAGACAAATAATTTTTTTTTTTTTTGATAAGTAATGACCAGTAGACAAATTATGAAGTCTTTGTATTTAGTAACATATTTTCCATTGGATTTTAAATAGGTATCATGACTTGATTCGCAATCTGAATATTACATGCGACTCACTTGAAGCTAGCATTAAATCCATTATAACTTCTGAGTAAGCTATAAAATCCGTATCAATTGCTTTTCAAGAACTCAACCTCTGTAGCAAACCCATTGAGCTTAAAAAGCCTTGTCACTTATTAGCACCTAGGCCATGCTGGATTATATAAATTTCATACTCTTAGAAAGTACACTTCAACAGATCATATCACTAGGAAGATATATTCCTACAGCTAGAATATCTCAATGGTTAAGGAATATCTACTTGGTTATGTAAGCAAATTATAGTGTTGGTATATGCATGTGCACAAGATCATCCTCCTTTTAGAACTCCATCTACTTCTCACTAGGAATGACTCTTGTAGTAGCTTCCGGTTGATGATATATTTACTATCCATGCCCCTATAAGCCACAAGATACTTCAACATAACATGATCATCCTAATTCTATCTAGTAAACCAAGTTCCCAGGTTGTCCACTCATTTTCATCTTCCATAGGAGAGCCCAAGTCCTCCTTTGATCAATTCCTTGACCTCAACAAAAATTCCCTTCTTCCTATCACCCACCTACCAAAGATTCTATGTTTCACCTATTCTTGTCCTTGAACATTCCCAAAAACTTTGGGGTGAACTGATATTGGCAATGTCCAAGTGAAATGATCCACCAAACTTTACCTCACCTATTTAACCCTGCATCCCCAAAGCATATTCTCAACCTCAATCAGCTATTCTCATTCAAATGGAATGGCCTTGAACACCCCGAGATGTTTGATTATTTAAATTGAGAATGGCAGGCTCATTACTTGAGGTAGAGATCCATGTTAGATTATTGTTATATGCTTCCAGACCTCTACACAGAGAACAAAGGCATATAAAAGAAAATTGCATTTCATATCTTTACAAGATGAAGGTTTCACAGAGACAAAATTATAAAAATTTATGGAGACCATAAAATCCTCTAGTACCTTTCTTCCTCTGATAAGTAGTTCTCATTAAGAAGTTTCTGAAGCAATGCATCCTGAAATGAAACAAATGCAAATGTTTTTTTTTTTTTTTCTTATCCATTTTCATAAACCCAACAAAGCAAAAGCGGAACGCAATTAAAAAGAAAATCACACAATTAACAACAGCCCACCACAATGATTCTGGACTGATGAAACAGTCCCACACTAAAAAACAAAAAATAAAATCCACATGCTAGCTAGAAAATCAATAGCAGAAAACAGAAAGGACAAGAACACTATTCACTTTCATTTCCCCAACATGTCTATGGGGAGTAAGTCCATTTCTACAATTCTAGATATTAAGTAATTTATTGAGTATCCTGATACAAAAATAAATTTCCAATTGATTCCTTCGTAGAAGAGAAACACACTTTTGTTTCATAAATCTTCACTAGCATTTAATTTATTGTATTAGTCAACTTACATATTTTCATCTGTCTTATTTTATCTACTACTATAAATGAATTACATTCTACCATATTGACGAGAGAAAGAAAAAGCAAGAAACATATGTTTGATAGGAATTACAACTAAAGAAGTGAACGGTCCTCCCAAATCAGAATTATCCACCTCATGGTGCAATATTGCAATTCAGAGAGGGTTGCTTGTGCCGCAGCACTCAACAGTCACTGTGTCTCTCCCGAATACCAAAATAATGTGTCCTCAAGAATGTAATCAAGTGAACGTGAGCTCACACACCCAAAGAGCTTCTTTATAGCTGCACCAGTCATGGAACGAACCCTACTATCTTCACCATTGGCTAAGCAAACCACCAATTGCGCAAATAATGTCTCTGATTGCTCATCCACATTTTTACTTGGAAAGTTGACAATGATTACATGAAGTATTTCAAGGACAGCTTCTCTTCCAGTTAAATGCTCATATTTGCAAGAGTAGTTAAGTCATTTCCGGACATATAAGAAGGAAAATTAAAAGAGTTTTTTTTTAAAAAAAAATGGGCAAAATACCTTTTATGATCAAAGATAAATAAATAAATTAAATGGTTTGGATCTGTATATAATACAACTTAGTAGGTATTTAAAGGGAGGTGAATCTATATATGAATTTAAGGAAATATCTGAGAAGATATCAGGAAAATAAAAGGAAACTACTTTAAAATGACAGTCTTTAGCAATATTTTCCTTCTCGAGTGAGGGAGAGATAAGAAGAGAGATCCATGTGGGGGGTTGCCTACAAAAATTGGGGAGTCTGGAGAGATCCATGCGAGAGATCCATGTGGGGAGTCTGGAGAGAACCGCTACTGTGAATGAAGGAGATGAGAGGGTGGATTTGCAGAAATTGTGGGAATTTTGAGAAGGGCGGCTGAATTAAATTTTCACCCATTTCGGCAGCTAACGCCAAAAATTTAAGTAAATGTCTATTTTAACCTTTGTTATTATAAAAATATCCTTATATTTCAAGGGTAATTGAATAATATGTGCAATTTAATAACATCACAATAATCATTAAATATGAATATTAAATAATAAAAGTGAATAATATTAATGCTTAATCATATAATCATTAGATCATATTATATAAAATCGAAAACTATACAAATTGTTAGAGATCATATGATAATACTTAGATCATATCATCACATACTTAGGAATTATGATCATTATGACTCAAAATTATCATATTATTATATGATAATCGTTAGATCATATTATCATACTTAGGAATTAATCATATTATTATATATATGATAATTGTTAATTAGATCATATTATCATATTTAGGAATTATGATCATTATGACTAATATTGATCATATGGTCTTAGATCTTGGACAACATGATCTAATGATTCATATGTAACTAATGATAATACTAAGATGTAATGATTATATTCATATCATATAGTAATTATATAAAGGGAAAATTATAGTTTACCCCCCAAAGTTGACAGCGTTTTTCAATTCAAACACTAAAGTTTCAATTTTTGCAATCCACCCCCACAAAGTTTCAATTTTTTTCAATTCGACCAATATTATCCCAAAATTCTCATATTGCCCCTAATTTTTATTTTTTATTTTTATTTTTATGAAGAAAAAAAAACAAATTTGGGGGTGCAAAAATGATCAGATGGCCAAATGGGTGGCTATGGCCACCCCGAATTTTTTTTAAAATTTTTTTATAAAAAATAAAAAAATAAAAATTAAGGGCAATATGAGAAGCTTTGGATACAATTGGTCAAATTGCAAAAAATTGGAACTTTGGTGGGGTAGATTGCAAAAATTGAAACTTTAGTGTTCGAATTGAAAAATGTTGTCAACTTTATGGGGGTAAACTGTAATTTTCCCTTATATAAATTATATAACATATGGTCTTATGAGATTCATATGATGATATTTAAGAATTTGGATAACTATGAGTCATAATGATCATACTTATCATAGATAATCTTATAAGTCATAAGATATATGATATTATGAGGTATTAAAAATTTGAAATATTATCTTAAATCCGTTAAACACATTCTATTGAAAATTACTGTGACCAAATTCATATATCCCTAAATGAAAAACCCAAACCAATATCTAGTTATAAAACAAAAACCAAAACCATAATATTGTTAGCCTCCAAGTCATGTTCAACGTAAATATAAAAACTTCTACAATCTGCTACATTTGGCATCATTTGGTCAGGTGGAATGAGTATGATCTTTCATCGTTGCTTAAAGTTTTCAAGTAGGGGTCTCAACTCTGCTATCTCTGCCCTCAATGCCACTCTTTCTTGTGCATCTTCCTGTATACAATAAACATTTAGAACATAGTTGACGAAATCAAATGAATGTAATACAACATAACATAATTTAGGAAATAGATGGATTATGTGTTGGTTAACTGTAGAATTTAGATTACTTAGTTGTTTATGTGTTTATGTTTTGAACTCTTCATATTGATGTTTGTATGTTTGCTTGTTTGTTTGTTTGATGATTTCATATTGGTAGTTTGTTTGTTTGTTTGTTTGTTTGTTTTTTTTTGTTTGTTTTTTATTAGACTTATTTGTTGTTTAATAGATTGATATTTTCATTTTGAATGGGTAATGGATTGATAATGTCATATACTATGGCTTGTATTGTTAATTTATGTTATAATGTCATAGTTGTTGAATACAAATTTACAATTGAGAATCGTTTTTGCTTATTATGTGATAACAGTGATATAATTTTTGTCTATGCTTGCTTGCTATAGTATTGGGTATTTTTTTTGGCTTATTATATGACATAATTTATGTTTATGTTTACTTGGCTTAAAATAGGGAATATTCACAAATCCTTGAAATTAGGAAAATTGTTTTTACACGACCCTATCAAATTGTTGAAAGTTTTGTTTTGTTTTGTTTTGTTTTGTTTTTTGTTTTTTGTTTTTTTATCAAAGTGGATCTGGCCAGAGGCTTGTACCCAAAAAAAATAACAAAATTCAAAGCCCATCAAAGTTTTAACAAAATAATAACAAAATTCAAAGCCCAACAAAGTTTAAATTGGCCCTAAAAAAATAACAAATTCGGCACAAAAAAGGATGCCCAATGGAAAAAGCAAGGCCCAGCCCAAACTAAAATTACCGACCGACACCAAACTGACTTTGTCGGTTGCGGTCGGTGTCGGTAAAAAGTACTATCGGTAAAAGTCAATGAATTAACTAACTTTACCGACCGTAAATGTGTCGAAATTCGAAAGTAAAAATTTTCTACCGTAACCAACTTTCACCCCTAGTTAACCCTAAACGGGTCGCGGGTCGTAAACTGGTCGACCCGCCGACCCCTTTTTCCAGCCCTAATACATATCATCTTTACAAGGGATCCATTTCTATACCTTAGTATGCAAGAATGCATCAAGCTCTTAAGTCTACAACATAACTCAAACATACTAGTTACCATAACCACCCGCCTAAGCTCGTAATAAGTCCTTAAGCATCTCCTGGATCGAATCCTCCACAATAACTAGATGCTTCGTGGTATCCATCTTGTGCTAAACTATTTATAATAGCATAGTTGGACATATAGAGAAAAATGAGAAAATAATACAAGGATAAGTCCGACAACTTAGTGAGTATAAATGCGCATGATATACCCATCATTAGGGCTGTCAAAACGGGTCCGCGGGTCGACCCGTTTACGACCCGCGACCCGTTTAACAAAGACCCAAACACGACCTGTTTATTAAACGGGTCGGACCCCCCGACACGACTCGAACCCAGGTTTTTCACGGGTCGCACGACACGACCCGTGAGACCCGTTTAAACTAATGGGTCGTGCCGGGTCGACACGACCCGTTTAACTTAAAAAATGATTTTTTTTTTTTAATAAAATAATAATATTTTTAGCAATTATCTCTTAAAATTAAACTCCTAGCAGACTAGCCACACCAAATCACTTAATAGTTATAAGTTAATATGCTTAATTGTCCAATCAAATAACCCAAAAAAAAAAAAAAAACTACATCATTACAAATTTACAAATACAAAATGAGTTCTCATTTTTGCCACTTCTTGTCCACTCTTGAATAGTTGAATGATCAACAAATATGCTCATTTTAACACGCTCCAGATGAACTTGGAATCTGACAGGAACTGATACTATCCAATGTCAGAACATCCTCTTCTTCGTTATCCACCGTCATTAAAGCTTGTTCTATATCAAAAAATAAGAGGAGAAATTAATGTCATTAAAGTAAGATAAAAAAATTACAAGTAAATGAAAAAAATTAAATATGCAAATAACTAATATTACCTTGCTCTCCATATAACCAATCTCTAGTACAAATTAATGCCTCAACAATATCAGGTTTAAGTGAACTCCTGTACTGATCAATCACACGTCCACCAACACTAAAAGTGGATTCTGAAGCAACAGTCGAAATAGGAATACTCAAAATATCACGAGCCATGGCAGCTACTTCAGGATAACGAAATTCATTTCCTTTCCAAAATGAAAGGATATGAAATGTCGCATTCTTTTCCACATACTTGGGCTCATCCAAATAAAGTTCTAATTGAGTCTTGTTTGCATCAGAATCGACTCCATCAAATGCTAGAAATTCCTACATGAACAGAGAGAATATAAACATAAAATTAGTAAATGGTTATGAGTATATATATAATATACTAAGTAAGTTACTAACGAGCTAAGAAACTTATGATATTATTCACCTTTTCCCAATCTGGGTCTTCTTGTGGCCGAACGACTGTGGAGCTTGAAGTTGTAGGAGTACTATACTCCATAAAAAGTTTGATTAACTTATTAAAAACATTATTATACTCTTCAGAATCAGCTCCATAAATCTTCGTATAGTAGTACTTTACAAGGCGAAGCTTGTAACGAGGATCCAAGACAACTGCAATGGCTAATGCTACATTAAATTCTGACCAATATTTCTCAAATTTGGCGAGCATTTGATTTGCCATTAATTTCTTATACCCATGTTCGCCCACTTCTTGCCTCAAGTTCATATAAATCAATGCAACTACAGGAAAGTATAAATTGGCTGTGGGATATTTGGTACCAGAAAAAGCACATGTAGCACGATAGAAGCAGCCCAAAAAAGTACTGATATCAATCACCCTTTCCCATTCAAGTGAACTAGGACAAAATTTATAATTTTTATCAGTCATCTCCAAATAAGCAAAAGCACGCCTATAGTGAATAGCACTCTCAAGTATAAGATATATCGAATTCCATCTGGTTGGCACATCTTGTCTTAACCCCTTGTTACTGTCCAATGACATTTGATTGACAGCATGAAGAAAACTTTGTTTTCTTACTTGTGATCCTCTAAAATACTTAACACTATCTCGAATATTTTGGATAGCATCAGCAATCTCTTTCAATCCATCTTGCACAATCAAATTAAGAATATGGGCACAACAACCCATTTGAAACAACTCACCTTCACAAAGAAGGGCTTTCCTCATGTTTAATTTTTGTTTCAGTTTCTCAACACAACCATCATTTGCAGAAGCATTATCTAATGTTATAGAGAAAACCTTTTTATCAATCCCCCACTCTTGTAGCAAACTATCTATCTTGTCAGCCAAAGAATCACCATTATGTGGTGGGGGCATAAATGAAAAACTTATCACCCTTTTAGATAATACCCAATTTTTGAAAATAAAATGAGCAGTGAGACAAATATATCCATCAGTTTTCAAAGAAGTCCACAAATCAGATGTAAAACTAATCCTTCCAGGACAAACAGTTAACAAAGACTTAACCTTTTGTTTCTCCAACATATGCATCTTGACCAATTCTGCCTTAGCAGTATTTCTAGAGATTAATGGTACATCACTACGCAAGTATCTATGCAACTCTCTTACACCATCATATTCAACATATGAAAATGGCAAGTCATGCTTAATAATCATAGCAACCAACAATTCTCTATATCTTTTTGGATCAAATTTTGAGGTACTTACTGACAGAGTTCCTTGATCTCTAGATAGGAGCAATTGCTGAATATCATGATCATTTTTCCCCCCACAAACCTTCATATGCTTCTGCAGATTTCCAGTTCCATGTGAACTGTTAGCTATATATTTATGATCACAAAACTTGCATTTTGCCCATATCCTTGAGTCATTTGGATCTTTAGAACGAATTTCATCAAAATGGGTCCAAACTACTGAGGTCTTCTTACGCTTCTTTTGGACCCTTTTGTTCGTCATCGGATTCGTATGAACAAAAGGATCTTCATCTCCTATTGTATTTATTTCAACCACATCATCATCGAATATAACCGAATCTTCGTTAATCACCTACACACATAATCGTTAGTAAGTTAGTTAAAGATAAGTTCAAAAGTAAGAATCAAACCAAATTTAGTAATGCTATCACAAAACTAGAATTAAGTAGGCATTAATTCTTTGTCATTCATCAAACACATTGTTTGTTGTCAAATTGTGTTTAGCAATTTTATATATATAAATTGGAGGCCTCCTAGGCTCCTAGCATGTTCTAGGATGAGATTTTTTTTTATTTTTTATTTTTATAAGTATTCTAGGATAAGATATTGAGTCTCAAAAGAGTAACAACTTTAAGTGCTCAACTCTAGGTATAACATATTGTTAAATATTTCCACAACAAACACAAAAGCCACATCCAAATTGATTAGTTAAGCCTATATGAGACCAAAAATATATTTTTCTACCCCAACCAAATTGATTAGTTAAGCCACATCCATCTTTCAATACATACACAAGTTTGGCTCCTAAGTCCTGATTGATTAATCCATTATCAAAAGTATTTTTTTTTTTTTTTTCAATGAATGGGCAAACAAGCTTGAACAAAGAAGAAGGCTAGAAGGGTGAAGCTCATCTGCTCATGTTACTTTGAAGTTTGAATAATATTTATGGGAAATTCCGAAATTGGTTCAATTCAGTTCATGGGCTTTGGTCAAAAGCAGCTCACTTCAAAATTTAAACCCTAAACACAAAATCACTTCAAAATTTTCACAAACAAACACAAAATCACTTCAAAATTTCCACAACAAACACAAAAGCCTAAAATGAAGCAAAAGCCAACAATCCATAAAATCAGAGCATCAATATTCAGATTTGAGAGAGCAAGAGACTGAAGAGAGAGATACATACCGGATGCGACATCGGCGGAAGAGAGAGAGCGGCGGTAGAGGAGGCGAGGAGTGGCGGTGGTGTGGCGTGGGTCCGTGGCTTCGTGGGTCCGTGGGAGTTGGGACGTGGCTGCAGGCTGCGTGAGGAGTCTGATGCTGACAAGTGGAGGAGCGGCGAGAGAGAGACCGGCAGTGGCGCGGCTGTGGGCGGTGGCGCGGCGTGAGGTCCGGTGAGCTCGAGGGAGGAATGGGCCGAATGGGTTTCCGTTTCAGTGGGACGTGGCTGCAAGCTGCGTGAGGAGTCTGATGCTGACAAGTGGAGGAGCGGCGAGAGAGAGACCGGCAGTGGCGTGGCCGTGGGCGGTGGCGCGGCGTGAGGTCCGGTGAGCTCGAGGGAGGAATGGGTTGAAATGGCCGAATGGGTTTTCGACTTATCTGGAATGGAGGAACCGAGGAATGGCACGCCTAACTCTTCTAGTCTTTTCTAATTTCCTTTAATTTTTTAATTTCTTTTAGCCTTTAGGTTAAAAAAAAAAAAAAAAAAACAAAACAAACGGGTCTGGCGGGTCGACCCGCGACACGACCCGCCAAGCACTCATAAACGGGGTCATAAACGGGTCGACCCGTTTATGACCCAAACCCGTTTAAAGTAAACCCAAACCCGCTAATTTCGTGTCGTGTTCGTGTCAGGTTGTCGGGTAGTGTCAAAATTGCCAACCCTACCCATCATTAAATGGTGAACTCATTTGTTTACAAAACACATGCAATATTATGAGGTGACAATTTATTATGGATGCAATATAGATATAATATATGTTGTAACAAGAGAATCATGTCATAGTTCAACAATATGGTCTACCCAAGACATTACCCCTTCTTAGTAGGGTTAGCGCTGTCCCGAGGAACCTGTAATATAATATCGGTGCCCCAGTTATTGTACGCTATTGTACATAACACTAGTAGTTTGATCGAGTCTGACTTTGGATGGCCCACGCTATTAGTGATGTACGTCCTATAGTGACCAACCATTAAGGATGGCTGTGCTGGTCATGAAATAACCATTTGATCCAAGGCCCACACACACACATTTGACCATAAAGTTAACCTGTATAGTAAGCCCATGGCCATTATCCTGCACGTATCGGTGTAAGCCCATGGCCGTTACATGTATACTTTTACAAGTTTCATCAATATATGTTAATCAACATACGTTTTTACAAAAGAGAGTTCATAGTGGTTCCAAAATGTATTTCAGGAGAGTTGTAAATATGCATATTTGATATATATATATATAGGGGTGCAATGCGGGAAAAGTAACAACAAGTATCCATGTGAGTTTGTACTCACCCGGGTGGTAAGGCTCCTCCATAAAATCCCTTTAAGGCTCTATAACCTCGAGTAGTGAGAAAAGATTTATCATTAGCTCTAAACCTGAGCAAGACGAACCTAGAACATAAAATAGGGGCTATAGAATGTCAGGCTAAGATGACATTCCTTGGAATGTCTTTGGGCGAGCACTCGGGTGGTCCCCCACCGAGCGTTCGGTGTACTGTTGGACTTACCCCTGAAAAGCCTATTTGTACCTTTTTGACGCTCTGAAAAGCATGTCTGTACTTTCGGTCAGCGAGCGCTTGGCCAAAACCAATGAGCATTCGCAGTTGACTTTTCAGCAATTTGACCGATTGCGCAGTGTTCAGTAAAACGGGCATAACTCTTGCTATGGGTCTTGGAATTGCGAATACAACCCGATTCCTGAAAGCTCTTTCCGAGACGAATGTCATGGTATCCATCCCAATATTTTTGAGTGCCTTCTTGGGATTTGAAAATCTAAGACTCCATCTTAAGACGGTGTTTCCAATGCTTTCTTGTCCTTTAGGAATTATTCCTTAACCTACTCATTGTAATTGATGTCATACTCATTGGTTACCATATATAAGCTGATTCTTCAGTATTACAAGCATCGACACCTCTATTGAACATCGGTGCAATAGTAAATTCTTAAAGAATCCAAGGTCTTATACTTTACCAAATGGGAACCAACCCTAGCATCATAATTAGAGTGTACTTAACCCTAATTTATTTTCGGCGTATTACAATGAATGAGAACAGAAGTAAAAGATTGGCTACTTCAGAATCTTGAAGTGGGGTGAGAAATTTACATAGCATAAACTTCACAAAGTGTCTCCACAAAAAAATTGATTGATTGCTATTATCAGCTTAAACACTTTTATCCTTTGTTTTTTTTTTTTTTTTGGTTCGAGAATCGTTTGGTTCGCCCCATTCTTGCATAACACTCCGTTAAATTTACCAATCTGTAAATCAAAACCCATTATGAGAAAAAAATTTCATCAAATTTGGCCAACAACAACAAACCGAAATTATAACAGATGAACAATTTGTTATGGGAAAATGAAGTGAAATGGAAAGGTAGAAATTAAGATAAAATGGAAAAAAAATTCTTATTGAAACTATAGGCATTTTGAGGGGAGTAGTGCTATTTAGTAGACTCTCATATTATTGTCATACAATTATGATAATATGGCAGTGAATATCAGGCATTGATTTTTATTTTTATAAGCTCTTGTTGATCCAAAAGTTGATATTCACTGCTACATCATTATAATTGTATGGTGAACTCATTTATTTATAAAGCACATGCAATATTATGAGGTGATAATTTATTATGGATGCAATACAGATATAATATATGTTGTAATATGAGAATCATGTCATAGTTCAACAATATGGTCTACCCGAGATATTACCCCTTCTTAGCAGGGTTGGCTCTGTCCAGAGAGACCTATTTTACAATATGAGTGCCCCAGATATTGTACGTTACCGTCCATAACACTAGCAGTTTGACCGAGTCCGACTTTGGATGGCCCACACTTTTTGTGATGTACGTCTTATAGTGACCAATCATTAGGAATGGTTGCACTGATCACAAAATAACTATTGGATCCAAGGCCCACACACACACACATGTTTGACTATAAAGTTAACCTGTATAATAGGCTCATGGCCGTTATCCCGCGCTTATTGGTGTACCATGCCATACGATACAATTAATCTTATCCGTCTTTTACATGCATACTTTTACAAGTCTCATCAATATCTTGTTAATCAACAGACTTTTTTACAAAAGAGAGTTCATAGTGGTTCCAAAATGTATTTCAAGAGAGTTGTAAATATGCATATTTGATATATAAAAAATAGGTGTGCAATGCGGGAAAAGTAACAACAAGTATCCATGTGAGTTTGTACTCACCCGGGTTGTAAGGCTCCTCCATAAAATACCCTTGAGGCTCCATAACCTCGAATACTGAGAAAAGACTTATTATTAGTTCTAAACCTGAGCCAAGACGAACCTAGAACATAAAATAAGGGCTATAGAATGCCGGGCCAAGATGACGTTCCCTGGAATGTCTTTGGGCGAGCACTCAAGTGACCCCCCACCTAGCGTTCGGTGTACTGTTGGACTTACTGATGTACAAATTTAATTGTACTCACAAGCGCACGAGTCGTGTGCAATATAGTGTGTGTAAGTGCGAGGTCGATCCACAGGGAATTGCGTTGCAAAAATCAATTTTTATCTAAACTAATTCTATTTTTACCTAGTTCTGAATTTTGGAATTTTTGTCGTGCAAAATAAAAATAAACTAAAATTAAAACTGATTAAATGGAATGATAAAAAGGTACTAAGGTTTTCAGAATCCACCTCACCAAATTAAAGCATATATGCTTATGTTTTAGATCATAAATCCGACAAACAATTAAACCCTATGCATGTTCTATTGTTCCTATTGAAAGATTCAATGAATCCATCCATTTGACAAATGACAATGCATATCTAATTTAATTCAAAAGATCCAATGCATCCGTGCTTTGCACAAAAGACAATGGATATCAAAAGTAAATCAAAAGATGCAATGTATCCGTCGGATAAAACACAATGAATATCCAACTTTGGCACAATCAAACACAACTTTGTCACATAATTGAATTGAAACGAACATACATTACATTAAGGTCAGAATTGTAGGAACAAACATAAAACTAATCAATGGCGAGGCTTCATCTTCAACCTTAGTTGAAGGTTTTATCCTCTCATGATAACAAAAGACATAATCAAATCAATTGAAATCATAACAAACATAAAACTTACAAAGGAAAACATCTGAAAAAGCACAAGAACAACTCTAGGTCAAAAATAGGCTCTAAATGACGCCTCCCAACGTGTGTTTACAACAGAAAAATATGCTATAAATAATAAAAGTCTAGGGTTTCAACGCTGCTAGGTTAGCGTAAATGCGCTTGATCGCACTTGGGGTGTGCTCAAGCACACTCGGGTCTTCACGGCTACTGCGATGCAGTACTTGGGGGCTGCGCATCCGGATGATTGCGCGAGTGCGCTCGATCGTAGTCTCCCTGCGCTCGAGTGCACTTCCAAAGAATGCTTCTTCTTCACTTCTTCGATTTCTTTGCACATTTCCACACCAAAGATCGCAGTTTTCTCTCAATGACCTGCAAAACACTAAAACATTAAAATACCAAAACTAACCAAAAACATTAGAAAATAACAAAGCTAAGGTTTTAACAAATACAAGTTAAGGGGCCCAAATATGCGACATTTGATACTCATCACTTACTCCTGAAAAGCCTGTCTGTACCTTTTTGATGCTCTAAAAAGCATGTCTATACTTTTGGTCAGCGAGCGCTCAGCCAAAACTAGTGAACATTCGCAGTTGACTTTTCAGCAATTTGACCGATTGTGCAGTGTTCAGTAAAACAGGCATAACTCTTGCTACGAGTCTCGGAATTGCGCATGCGACCCCATTCCGGAAAGCTCTTTCCGAGATGAATGTTATGGTATCCATCACAATATTTTTGAGTGCCTTCTTGGGATTCAAAAATCTAAGATTCCCTCTTAAGACGACATTTCCAATGCTTTCTCGTCCTTTAGGAATTATTTCTTAACCTACACACTGTAATTGATGTTATATTCATTGGTTACCATGTATAAGCTGATTCTTCAGTACTACAGGCATCGGCACCTCTGTTGAATGTCGGTGCAATAGTAAATTCTCAAAGAGTCCAAGGTCTTATACTTTACCAATCAGAACCAACCCTAGCATCATAATTAGAGTGTACTTAACCCTAATTTATTTTCGGGGTATTACAATGAATGAGAATAGAAGTACAAGATTGGCTGCTTCAGAATCTTGAAGTGGGGTGAGAAATTTACATAGCATAAACTTCACGAAGTGTCTCCACAAAAAAATGATTGATTGCCATTATCAGCTTAAATATTTTTATCCTTTTTTTTTTTTTTGGGTTCGAGAATCGTTTGGTTCACTCCGCTCCTACATAACACTCCGTTAAATTTACCAATATGTGAATCAAAACCGATTATGAGAAAAAAAATTTCATCAAATTCGGCCAACAACAACAAATCGAAATTGTAACAGATGAACACTCTGTTATGGGAAAATGAAGTGAAATGGAAAGGTAGAAATTAAGATAAAATGGAAAAAGAATTCTTATTGAAAGTATAGGCATTTCGAGGGAAGTAGTGCTATTTAGTAGACTCTCATATTATTGTCATATAATTATGATAATATGACAGTGAATATCAGCCCTTGATTTTTATTTTTATAAGCTCTTGTTGATCCAAAAGTTGATATTCACTGCCACATCATTATAATTGTATGACAATAGTATAAGAATTTACTAAATATCAGGTTCCTCTTGAGGAGGCTTTCCTCCCAAAGTTGGTCCTGAACACTAAAACTAATTCGGTACCTCTCACTCCTAGCTTGTGCTTATACATAATACAATCTTGCCTCTGATTTGCTGACTAATTTAGTTACAAGCTTTTATTACATAATTGAAACACAACAATTATTGATATTGAGAAAAAACCTGCAGGGAGGAGGGTGCTCCCTCCTCTTTCCCCTCTCCCTACTCCTCTCTTCTTTCCTCTTGCCTCCTATTTTCTTTTCTTTTCTTTCTTTCTCTCTTCTTCTTCTTCTTCCTCCTTTTTTGTTTTTGTTTTTGTTTTTAGTTTTTTTTTTTTGGTTTTTTTGACCAATCCAGTTGCCCTGACCATCCCTTTCCTTATGCTATGCCGTCTCCGCCCGCCCTCCACAGTACTGTGCCGCTCTTCACCTCCTTGAAATCGGTTGGGTTTTAGATCTAGTTTTTTCAAATCCAGATCTAGTCTCCTAAACTAGTTTCGCCCGGCTACGCGCTGACCCACCGTACTCCCCAGCTCCTCAGTTGCCCATAGGCTCCATCTTGTCCACCATGCTCCGGCCAGTGCGCTTCGCCTCCCTCGCCCAAGCTGTTGTAGCTGTTTGCTTTTTTTTATTTTTTATTATTATTATTTTTTTAATAAGGGTTTGAACTTCTTCTTAGATCTACTTTCATGAGCGATGTTTGGGGTAATGGTTTTTATCCTAACCTTTGGGTCGAGGATAAAGTTTTGCTCTTATGGCTTAAAAAATAAAAGTTGAGAATATGTGTTACCTATGTATTAGATTAAGTTTGCTTAGAGCAGATCTGTCCTATAACTGAAGTTTGTATATGAGTTAGTGGATGTTAAAGTTAGGGGTGAAATAGCAGTTGCGGTTAGCGGTTAGTGGCCAAAACCGCTAACCGCAACCGCCTAGGCGGTTAGTAATTTTTACTTACCGCCTCCGCTAACCGGGTAGCGGTTAACCGCCTAGGCGGTTAACCGCCCGGTTAGCAGTTAACCGCTTTGGGATAACTGTTTTTTTTTGGGCTTTTTTCTTTGGACCGATTTTGGGCCGGTTTTGGATCGGGTTTGGGCTGGTTTTGGGCTCACTTTAAACTTTTTTTTTTTTTTCCCCTTTTCATGGCCATTTTAGCATTAAAAATTGCTGTATACCAAAATCTTGTTGGCCACCTTCTACAAATCTACACATCATATAATATACAAATAAAATTACACCAAAATCATTACTTCACTTGTAGTCTTATACATAAACTCAAGCAAGTTCATAAACTCACAAGCAAGTTCATAAACTCACACATAGAAATAAAATAAAACACAAACAAGTTCATAAACTCACAAGCAACAAAAAAAAACCAACATGGTTAAACTTGAAGCTTGAGGCCCATTTCAATCAACCAAAAAAAGTTCATAAACTCATGACTTATTGTTATTTATTTTATATATATATATATATTTAAGAAAAAGCGGTTAGCGGTTAGCGGATTTTCAAAACCCACTAACCACTAACCGCAACCGCTTAGGCGGTTAGCGGTTTTTACTAACCGCTTTCAGGCGGTTAGGTGGTTAGCGGTTAGCAGTTGCGGTTAGGCGGTTTTAAATTTCACTCCTAGTTAAAGTCATAGATATGACTTGATTGTAAGATTTTTATATTTGTATTTATGACATTATAATCTCATATTTATTAAAACTTTATGCTTTTTGATGTAAGAGCTCTTGATTTTTTTTTAAGAAATGAATATGAAAGATTTATTAAAAAAAAAAAAAAAACAAAAAAACAAAACAAAACGCAAAGAGTTATTACATGAAACACATGCCCAAAACGCAGCTGATCTCTTCA
Organism: Corylus avellana; assembly: GCF_901000735.1. NCBI lineage: Eukaryota > Viridiplantae > Streptophyta > Magnoliopsida > Fagales > Betulaceae > Corylus > Corylus avellana. The sequence goes on along the minus strand of NC_081551.1, from coordinate 11,890,945 downwards.
TGAAACGCAGGACTTCTAGTACTGTACTCCTTTTTTACCTTTCTACCCTCTCTTCTTCATCTTATCTTCTTCCCCAGCTCACTTCCTGCATTCAGTGACCGAAAACTCTCCTTCCATCAAATCCGAAAGTCACACCCCAAAATCGACACCCATCAAACCAAATCGTCCCTCAGCACCTCTCTTCGTCCGACCTCCAGTTCTTCAACACCAACACTCTTCTTTTGATTTATTTGTGCGGCTTTGACATTCAGGATTCACGAGAACCCTCTAGTTAGTAATTGGAGGATTGATCGAGAGATGTTTGTGGAGCAGAAATGTATGCATTTGTTGATAAATATGTTATAATAACAAGCAATCTTCAAGAAAGCTGAGTCACGTTGCTGGGAGCGTGGAACCCAAACAGCCGCATAAAGCAGTTATAACTCTCTCGATAGGTCACGGCTTATTAGGGATAAATCTCTAATTGCACGCAGATAGAGACGCTTTGTTGTATTTGGTAATGGCACAATTTGCGTTAACTACTTCAGCAGCGCTCTTACCCTTCAATCGTATGTGTAAGTCAAAATAAGATTTGTTTTTCTTACCTTTTCTCAACAACCAAAACAATGTTCCCCGCAGTGTCAGTTTTCTGTTGATATCAATGTTGAGTTACGATTTGTAAGTCATTTTTAAATTTCAGGTGGAGCAAAGCAATGGCCTAAGCTATTTCCCGGGTTATCAAAAAGATATGGGACCGATTTGGCGTTGTTTACGAGTTTTCGGAAGAAAGGAGTTGGATTTGTAGCTTCGGGTACAACAGGGTGGAGTGGAGGTGTTGCGGAGTTATCTGAAGGTGAAACAGCTCCGCAGTCTTATGTATGGCCAGATAAGAAGGTTGCAAATCTTGTGTGAATTTATGTTTTGTAAAAGTTTCAGAAGAAGGTTCCTATTATTGCAATTGAATCCATATTGATCAAATTCCCCTTGTGTTTTGTTTACAACATGATGTCATACCTGTCAGGGTAACTGATTAGCCTTAGTCTGTGCTTGGTAGTATAGATACATTCCTTCATGGAATTTGAGTTACCGATATAATAATATCTTTTATTTTTATTTTTTCTAATTTCATATTCATTAATAATGCATCCTCAAATTACTTTGTCATTACTGTTGGATGAATTTCTTGTTCTCAATTTGAAGTGGATCATTTTATGCTGTATCAGATTTACTCTGCCCTGTAAAGATAATGAAGAAATACTTAAGTTCAGTGATTGTGTCTTAATTGTTAAAATCTGCCATTGGTTTTGGTCTCTCACAAAATAGCATCAACTTTTGGGGTCAGATGCTCAAACATGATATCAGAGCCCAACATCTTTATATTCCTAGACTCCACTTGTCCACTCCATTTGCATCAATTAGGCTAGTTTTGCCAGTTTGTCTCTATTTCTGTTTGGGCTTTGCACATGAGAAGGGGTGTTAGAGAGTTTGTTCCCATTTGGTTTGGGCCTTCCAACCTAACCTTAAGCGTTTGGGTTGAATGAACATTAGTGAAACTTTTGTTTTTTTTTTTTTTTTCGGTTGCAGCAGCCAAGGGTGTGTATACTAGGCGGTGGATTTGGAGGCTTATATACTGCGTTGAGACTAGAATCACTTGTGTGGCCTGATGACAAAAAACCTCAGGTATGTTGTGATTAAAAAGCGAAAATTTATTTAGTAACTTGATTCCTATAAAGCATCTATGACTAAGAATCTTTAATTAGTATTATCGATAAAGTCTTACAGAGCCCAAATAAAGATGAAAAAAAGAAGAAGATTACTTGACCTTTCCAATATCATTTTTATCCAATTTTAAGAAACTAGTTCATTGTCTTTGTCATGCAATCTCACTATTCCTTATGTTATTGTTTGCTAATTGTACTTTGCATTTTGATCATATCAGAATAAAACTCATAAAACATATATGGACCATTTCTAAAAATTGATGTCTTTTGCTGCCCATGACCAAGGGAAAAGAAATTGGAAAAAGAAAAAGAGAACAATTGTCAATCTTGAAGTTTTGAGGATGGTAGCATGGATACCTTTCTGTTGAAGCAAAATTGGGCTCTTTTTTGTGCTGTGAAAATTATAATGAAATGATTTGGCTGTTGGTGTCTAATATCCTCTCATTCGCCTTATGAGACTAATGGAAGGAAAAAGATTAGGATAGTAATAAATTTTTGATAATTTTTTAATTATAGAAATATTTTTATTATTCCATTTGTTGACTAACACCTTTGAAATTCATTGGATATGGGACCAGGTGCTTCTTGTCGACCAGTCTGAACGTTTTGTTTTTAAGCCAATGTTATATGAGCTTCTATCTGGAGGTATGCTTTTTTTTTTTTTTTTGATAAATAGTTTATTAGTCCACATTCAAATTATGATTCATCTGAATTTTATTATAAAAGGGGAAGAGGGACACAAAAACAACTTAATTATCTCCTTGTATGCAGAAGTAGATGCATGGGAAATAGCTCCTCGTTTCTCAGATTTGCTGGCAAACACAAGTGTGCAGTTTTTCCAAGACAGGGTAAAAGTGTTGCATCCAACTGATCATTTGGGAATCAATGGGCGCTCTGGATCTAATTGCGGAGGAACTGTGCATCTTGAAAGTGGCCTCCTTATTGAATATGACTGGTACAATTCCTATTATTGACACAGTTTCTACTGAAAGTTTTAAGTTTATTTCCGCTCCATTGAAGACCTATTATGCTAGGTGCTTGTATGGTTGTAATATTTAATTTAGATTCTTAAATATGTAAAAGAAACCAGTACATACTTGTTTCCTAGTTTTTAGGGTCTCCCTAAAGAGACCTTACAGAAGAGTTCCCTTCATGCCTCTCTGTACTATTTGGGGTGTGGGTTTAGTCTGGGTATGATACAATGTACTGAAGTAGTTATATGTCCCAGAAGAAAATGTAAATGGCAAAACCCTGCCTCAATATAGAGACTTAAATATTCAGGTTTCTCAATTAGCATTACGTAGATTGGCCTTGTTTATGTAAAGGTTGCTTGCTCCTGCTGATTTGACTTTCTTTTTTCCCTTTTTGGTTTTAACCCTGGGCAGCCAGGCTGGTTCTTGCTTTGGGAGCTGAATCCAAACTTGATGTTGTACCAGGAGCATCAGAGTCTGCACTGCCATTCTCCATCCTGGAGGATGCACAAGTGAGTGATTAAAGAAATCTTTTCATTGATATCTTTTGGCAATGGGATTTCTGTGTTGCAATAAATTATTGTTCACTGCCTTTACATGTAAAGCAGAAGGTTGACAATAAGTTAAGAAGACTGGAGAGAAGCAACTTTGGTAAGTTCTCTCCAATTCGCGTGGCTGTTGTCGGGTGTGGTTACTCTGGAGTTGAATTAGCAGCCACTGTAGCAGAGAGACTGCAGGACAGAGGGATTGTGCAAGCAATTAATGTGGAAACCACAATCTGCCCAACTGCCCAACCTGGAAATAGGGAAGCTGCCTTGAAAGTGAGTCATCTAGAGGTTTGGTTGCGTGTTTCTTGGATGTTTATTTGTGTAACACCGAATAGCGCCTTCTGGGTAATCCTTTTTAGCTGAAGTGATAGATAATTTTGTGATATGTACTTGTATATAGAGCTTATTAGTTAAAAAGGTTGCTGAAAAATTTAGTACTTGGAATTTTTTTTTAAAAAATCTAGCTTCTTCAGTAGGTGGCTAAGTTGTCTTCAGTCTAATGGCGGGGTTGATTATTTTGTTCATCTTTGAGCATGTTCCAATCTTTTTTCAAGATTCATATTATAATTATTGCAAGTAAATTATATATCTGATTTGATTACTTTTTTTTTTTTTTTGGGTGTTAGGTTCTTTCATCTAGGAAAGTTCAACTGCTATTGGGTTATTTTGTCCGCTGCATTCAGAGAGTGGACAATGTGGAAGCTTCAGAAATGTCAACTTCAGGCATTGCTGCAGAAGATGATCATGAGAAATATATATTGGAACTTCAACCTGCTAATAGGGGATTACAAATTCAAATCCTGGAGGCAGATTTAGTATTGTGGACTGTTGGATCCAAACCTCTTCTTCCTGAGCTGGAACCCAGTGGCAAGCCCAATGAGCTTCCCCTAAATGCCCGGGGACAAGCAGAAACAGATGAAACTCTTCGTGTTAAGGGCCACCCTCGCATATTTGCACTTGGGGACTCTGCTGCTTTGAGGGACTCAAATGGAAGGCTTCTTCCAGCCACTGCGCAGGTGCTAGAATAAGTCATCTTCTTATAACTTAATCTTATAAATCAATAAAAATTTGGGCGAAAATTATTAGACCTGTTCATTGACATGTAGATGTTTTCTATATTCTCTTGAAGTTATATTTACTATCTGATGAAATGCTTCCATACACCTCGCAGGTTGCGTTTCAGCAAGCAGACTTTGCTGGTTGGAATCTGTGGGCAGCAATCAATGACCGTCCTCTTTTGCCATTTAGGTTGGCAACTGATGATTCACTTGCTAGTATCATACTGACGTGTCTATAAAAACACGAGGATCATGTTTTATCTCCAAATTAACAAACAAACAATTTAAATCTCAAATTAAAAGTCTTTAATGAGAGAACATAAATAATACAACCACAAAATAATTCACATATCTACAAGACAAAGATTTGTTGATGAAGTGAAAAACTCTTTGAACAAATCAAAGGGAAAAATCATTCCGGAGCAGTCAAACCCAGAAAATCACTATAATAAGATCCAGATTACAGACACAAGGAAACTTACAACCCTTTGTAATTCTTAGACTTTGTAAGATAAACAAGCTTCCTATTTGCTTCCTATCTAGACAATCTTCTTGGAGTGGTTCTCCTTGCCGATTCATCAATAGACCCCTTGGTGGTTGAATGATGTGTATGAGAGTGGTTTGAACAAAAACATCATCAACGCAAGTGATTGAAAGCTTGAAGCATTTTAGAAAATCTCACTTGGTACACTAATGGTTAAGGGGGAAAATCTTCGCAAACATCAAGAGGGGGAAAACTTCGATGGCTCTCAACAAAAACCCCCTTGACTCACAATGGAGAGGCAAGAACTCAAGGTTCTCTAAGGTGCTTTCGTGCTCAGCAACTCCCATTCTAGAGAGATTCAACACCTAGACATCACCTCGAGGTCTTTTGGAAGTCATGACATCATCTAGGACAGTTATGGACGTCATAACAGAGTTATAACGTCCCTAGGCTTTTCAAGACGTCATCTGGTCATCATGACGAGTTCCTGACGAAATCATACAGTAATTTCATCATCATGTCGTCATGACAAAATTATACCTTTACAGAATCTTATGGGCCATTTTTGACATAGTAAACGTCTGAGTTTGAAGAAGCACATGCAACACAGTTGTAAATCTGGAATGAGCTTTCCAACGCCGCTAGTTTGCACCATTTGGAGCTTGAGATCAAAAGTTATGGTCAAGATACCCTAACTAGTTTGGTTTCCTTTTCACATAATTCCAGTTTTACCCCTTCCTCTTCTATAATTAGAATAAGATGCTAAAGTCTGATACTTGGCAGGTCCTAGGAATTTCGTCATAACAGAATGATGACGTTGTGATGACAAAATGTCACAGTGAGCTTCAATGACTTCTTGACCAGATTTTGTCACGACGGAATGATGATGTGGTCATGGCGAAAATACATAGTAAGCTTCAAAGCAAGGCAGTCTGATTTTGTCATGATAGAATGGTGATGTCATCATGATAAAAATTATATAGTGAGCTTAACAATTTTCCTCCCAGGAACGTCATGAAGTCGTCATGACGTCCTCATGACAAAAACTCACAGAATCCTAATCCCAAACATTTTTTACCCCAAAACACTCAAGATATGATAAGAACAAACTAGTTTTGACACCGAATTAGCTAATTTCTAAAACCTAACAATGTCTATCTTCTTTTTCCTCTCTCTCTCTCTCTTATATAGTCATATTAGGTGCTTTAGTCTTCCCATTCTGAAGAAATAAAGAAATTTATGAACTACTAAGAATACATAATGATGTAAACTGAAAAATAAGGACAATTACAATGAATTTCTGGTTTTGATGCCTTTCTTTTCATCATTTCTAATTTCTTCTCTATATTGTGAACTTTTCATACACAACCTCCCCCCTTTTGAAACCCTTCACATCCTGTACTTCAGCCTAACATTAATACAATTTATAGTACTAAAAACTCTTAAGAGAATAACTTCTATAAGGTCTTGGTACAAACCAAGACCTTTGTGCCATTCAATAAGAGCATGACAAATCAGTGTGGAACACCATAACAAAAATAAGCATAAACTCCCAATTTTTTTTTTTCACCAAGACCTCATATGCGTTAAAACAAAAGATCTTCCAGAATAAACCTTTTCTATTCTTCCTACCTAGATCTGCTGCCAGCCACCAAACCCTCTGCCAGCCAGCCCAGACCACGCTGGAGACGACGCTGGCCAGCCCAAATGACACCGGAGACGACGCCGGCTAGTCCAGATAACGCCGGGTAAGTTCTCCGGTGCTCCCTCTCTCTCTCACTGGCAGCAGAGAAGAAAATTTCTCTATCTCCGGTGCTCCCTTGCTCCCTCTCCTTCTCTCTCTCTCACACACTCGCATTGGCAGCAGAGAACATTTCTGTGTCACTGGCACCGGCATCTAATGACTTCATTTTAGTTCTTGAGACATACAGTAAAGAACTCCCTGTCTTTGGAAGAAGTAGAAGTAGAAGTGAAATAAGGAAAGGAAGGTGATGAAGAAAATGAAGATGGTGATGTTATAGGGATCCTCAGTACAGGATGTTCATGGAAAATTTGAGGGAAGATGGGAACTCATCTATTAGTGGATCATCTTCATAATTGTGCAGGAGAGTTTCTACTTTTGCAAAGGTTGCATCTTTGATTCCTAGAGGAGACCTGTTCAATTCCACATGACAGCACCATTGCCATCACTTATGACCCCACCATAGTCTGAATTGCATGAGTAGCCTTCCCTACTCCTTCAAAGTTCACCCCCTCACTCTATAATACCACACCATTGAAACCAACCTTCACCAATCTCTCTACTCTGATCATCCTTTCTCACCAAACCCCATGGCCTCGATCGCTCACACTTCGAAGCTCGAGTTGAAGTTTTTTTCGGTTTAAGAATGTGAGAGAATGAGAGAAAAATAGAGATGCCGGTGCCGGTGACAAATTTTTTTTTTTTTTTTGTTGCTGCCAGTGAGAGAGAGAGAGAGAGAGAGGGCGACGGAGCACCAAAGACATAAATTTTCTTCTCTGTTGCCAGTGAGAGAGAGAGAGAGAGAGAGAGAGAGGGAGCACTGAAGAACTTACCCGGCGTGATTTGGGCTGGCCGGCGTCGTCTCCGGCGTGGTCTGGATTGGTCGGTGGGTCTGGTGGGTCAAAGTAGGAAGAATAGGAAAAGTTTATTCTAAAAGATCTTTTGTTTTAACACATATGAGGTATTGGTGAAAAAAAATTAGGTTTTTATGCTTATTTTTGTTATGGTGTTTCACACTGATTTGTCATCCTCTTATTGGAGGGCACAAAGGTATTGGTTTGTGCTAAAACCTTATAGAAGTTATTCTCAATTTCTCAAACTCTATTAGTTCATTGCTCTCCTGATTTTCCTGCAATTTCAGCCCATAAATTAACTTAACCTGTCTAGGCTTCATTCTTTCCATAATCCCTAATTCTACCTACCTTCCCCTCCATAAACTGCACAAGCCCATTGATATTGTTCCTGAGCGGAGCTGAATATTGGGGTTTTTCTTACATCATACAGCTAGCACGTAATTGTTAGTTGAACTGCTCAGGTTCCCGTTGTGATGTTTGCCTTGCAAATGGTTTCTTCATCTGGCAATATTAGTGTAGCCAAAAGTTTCCAACATTCAGAAAAGGTGACAGTTTTCATTTGAATGATAACTATAGATGTTTATGTCAATGTAGTTGACTTTCACTACTCGCTTGTGCTTAATGCATCATATAATCCATCAAATAACAGTTTACTTCAATTAATTGGTATGACTTTTTGTCTCACACTACATACAAATGTGATTGTCTTTGCTCTGTGCAGCATTTTAAATTCTGTATCATGGTAAATGGCTAATTCTCTGGATTATGGTTTTGGTTTCTGGTTGCATGCTTTGATTTGAGATCTCCTCTCTTTCTGTGAGCTGGGTCAGGTATCCATGGCATAGACTGATGTAGCAAGCATAGGTGCACATATTACATATCCACACACTTCAATCATCTTATAGCATTTTATATAGTTTCTATTGCTAATATGGTAATTTATGTCTGATGTTGAGCTACTTGGTCGTATTGTTACTCTCAACAGTATTTCATAGGCTATGGTATGTGGAATATTCTAAAGCAGATAACCTTCTATACCCTTAAGAAAAAGAAAAAGATAGAAAAATAGCAACAAAAAAAAAAAAAAAAAAAATGAAAAAGAAAATGTAGAGGAGAAACATTAGTTGAATGTAATCCGTCTGTCCCATTTGGCTACCAGGTTTCAGAATTTAGGGGAGATGATGACTCTGGGGAGGAATGATGCTGCTATTTCTCCAAGTTTTATCGAGGGACTAACCTTAGAAGGTCCTATTGGTCATACTGGTAAATTTCTTTTTCTGGCTCCCTTTTTCTCATTTACTTTTTCCATATTTACTTGTACACCCATTGTAATATCTTGTGTCTTTGCAGCGAGGAAAATAGCATACTTGATTAGGTTACCTACAGATCAGCATAGGCTTAAAGTGGGGATAAGCTGGCTTACAAAGTCTGCTATAGATTCAGTTGCATCACTACAGAGCACCCTAACTAAGGTTCTCTCAGGTTCATAGTTCCTCCATTTTATAGAACATGGCTGACCAGCTCTTCTGGTTGTACAGTATTTTTCTTTTATTTTCTTTCTTTGTTTGATATTATGACATAAATTCCATTTTATTTCGGGGAAATTAGATTCTGATGGTTATGGATAGGATATTATCTATTGCTGACAGGGCCTCCAAGGGGTAGGCATTTAAGCCCCTAAACAAAAAAAAATATTTAAAGCCTCCAAAAAAAAAAAAAAAAAAAAAGGTTTCTTGAAAAAATAGCATTGAAAAGCCTTCTTAAGAAATAATGGCCCTTCAAAAGATTAATAATAATAATAATAAAAAGGCCCTTCAAAAGTAGTTTTTAATTAATGATGGCAATAATAATGACCTTTTAAGGTATAACATACCTTAAATAAATTTTTGTCTATTTTGCTTTTGAAGATGTGCAAATATGGAAAGAGGAACAACACTAATAGTGTAGTTAAGGAAAACAAATGTGGAATTAGATGAAGATTAAGAGAAAATCAAGAAATGTATCTATAATTGTTAAACATATCGTATTAAATAAAGATTAAGAGTTTATATATATATTAGGGTAACTTCACTGAAAACCTTTGAACTTTCACCCGATTTGACAAAACTTCTTAAACTTTAAAATCTCTCAATTTAGTCTCATGAATTTTCAATTGTAATCAATTTGGACCTCTCCATTAGATTTAGTCAATTTTTAACGTTAAACCCTAAAAAGACTAAAATACCCTTGATTATTATTTTATTTATTTATTTTTTTAAAAAGAAAAAACTGAAAAAAGAGAAAAAAGACTATGCGGGTTTGGTCGTGACCCACACTGGGTCTCGGCCAATAAACCCACTGTCGGTAAGCTAGACCCAATTGTGGGTTTGTAGACCCACGGTAGGTCTTTGGCTGAGACCCGCGTGGGTCTCGACCAGATTTTTTATTTTTATTTATAAATTTGGAAGTAAGGGTAAATTTGAATATTTTTTTAAAGTCAAGGGTTTAAACGTTATTGACTTACTTTTAATGTCTTAAATATGACGGATGGGTCAAAATTGAATTGATTGCAATTGAAAGTTCAGGGGGATTAAATTGAGATATTTTAAAGCTTAAGGGGATTTGTTAAATCAGGTGAAAATTAAGGGGTCTTCAGTAAAGTTACCCCTAAAGATTAAGAGAGGCATTATTGCCATGTGAAAAGCATCTTTACCACAAAAAAGAAAGAAAGTAAAGTTTATATACCCCTCTCAAACTATCACTCAATTGACAATGTCTTCCTAAACTTTTAATTATGATAATGTCTCATCTAAACTACCAAAACATTATTAATGTCCCTTCCTAAGGTTACCAAAAAGATAAAATTGACCATATGTATTGTTCAATAAGACAAAAATATTTCTATAAATTCAAAAAAAAGAAAAAAGTTTTAAAAACAAAAATTTTAATTTAAAAATAACATTTTAAAAAAATAAAATTAGTTTTTAATTTTAATTAAAAAAAAAAACTATATATTTTTTTTATAACGATTTCTTTAAAACAGAAATTTTTATTTAAAAGAAACATTTTTTTTTTAAAAAAATTTGTTTTAGAAAACGAAAATTTTTATTTTCTTAAACGAAAATTGTTAATTTTCTTAAAATAGAAATTTTTATTTATAACAAACAAAAAAAATTTGAAATTTTTAATTTTTTTCTTATACGAAGGATTTTTTTTAAAAAGATTTTAAATTTGCCACCCTTTCGAATTTTTTTTTTAATTTTTTTTTTAGGATTTTTCTAGAAGTTTTAGTATTTTTTTTGTTTTTATTTTATTAAGGATAGTTTTCTCATTGGGGAACATTGATAATTTTTGATAGTTTGGGGGAGATATTGTCACAATTGAAAGTTTAGGAGATATTGTCGATTGAGTGGTAGTTTGACAGGAGTATTTCGAATTTTCTTAAAAAAAAAAAGAAAAAAAAAAAGAAAAAGAAAAAAGAGAAGGTGAATAGGTGTCCGACTTTGAAAGAGAAGTTTAAAGACAACTCAATTACTTAAATATCGTTTTAAAAAATCGAGCTGACCATTCACAGAGTAGGATCTTTATCTCCCAGGCTCCAACATTTTACTTTATATATATATTATTTTTCCTCCTTCCTTTCACAGTTCTCACTCATATTCTATCAACACTATCTATTTCTGTAACAATTAAATATTTTTAAAGTCGTTCTTCTAAGATTTGATCACTGAGAACATTCTCACATTCGACACATCTCAACAATTGTTTAACTAGAGTTTAGTTAAAAAAGGGATCACCCTTTTTTATTCCGCACTTTTCCAAAAAATATACATGTGGTTCAGAAGGTTAGTTATTCACTTTGACTATTTCATTTAATTATTTCTTTTCTATTATTTTTTGGGATAAATGCAAAATCAAGATTGTGGTTGGCCTAAATTACAAATTCCTCATTATCATATCAAAATAAAACTTAAACGTTCCTGGGGTATACCAAAAAACACAATTTAGTCGCTGGTGTCAAATTCCGTCAAAACATTTTGACGAATTTCATTAAGTGTCATGTCAGCGCCAATAAACTTGCGATACACTCTTAATAAAAAAAATAAAATATTAAAAATATAAGGGGTAATTACATTTTCCTCCCATGAACTACAACGATTTTTCACTTTGCTCCCATAAACTACTAACCCTACTGCTCGACCCTGAAACCCCCCTTTCGTCAATTAAAGGCATTAACTCAGATGGTCAAAGTGACAATGCGTTGAAGTTCATGAGGGCAAAGTGATGGGTAGACCGTTTGAGTTAACGCCTTTGGTTGACGGAATGGGGGTTTTGGGCACAAAATGGTAGTTCATGGGGGTCAAGCAGTAGGGTTGGTAGTTAATAGGGGTAAAGTGAAAATACATTATAGTTCATGAGGGAAAATGTAATTACCTCAAAATATGAATATATAAACTAAAAAAGTTAAATTTTTTTTATTTAAAAAATAAAGAAAAAAGGAAAAGGGTGGCATCCACTTATTTGGATTGCACAACGTCTTGAGTGCCTCTTTGATTTCGGAGCTTTGAATCACTCGGTTAACGAACAAGTTTGGATTCAAACAAGCGAATAGAGTACTGAAGAGCGAGCCAGAGAAACAGAGACAACAAAAAAAGTTACCCTCGGCAGAGACGACCATTTTTTGGCTACTTCTATCTAACTCTTGCAACACGACCCTCTCCACGCCTGCTTCATTTTCAATCCCTCGCTCCTCCTTCTCTCCGGATCCAAGCTCCCAAATGGGGGAGGGTATCGGTTATAACGGTACCGATAACCCTAATTTTGATAATTAACCGACAACACTTCGATAAGAAATTATTTAGAAAATTTCGGTTAAAATGGTAATCGGTTAATAATGGTTCGGATAATCGGTTACTGTTAGACCAGCACCATGCAACCCACGACCATGAGGCTCTGATGCTGCACCATCAACAACTGGAGTCAAACCACGCTGTCACTGACTCATGACAGAAGAGGAACAAGACGACGACCGAGCAAGAGAAAGATAGCTGAGAGCTGAGAGTGACGAGAGGGGTGTCCTACAAGAGAGCTGAGTGAAACTAAGAGGGGTGTGCGAGAATCAGAGAGCTGAGAGTGAGAGCACTACGAGAGTTGAGAGAGTAGAGGGGGGTGGGAAAGGATTTGATTTAGGGTTTAGGGGAAACAAGGAAAGATACGTATATATATAACATCCCAAAACTACGTAGTTTTGATTTCAATAAATTGTATATTAGGAAAAATTAAAAATTAAAAACGAAACAACGTCACTTTATACCCCAACTATTGTTTCCTTATCGGTTCAGTTCTGAAAATAATAAGAAAAATGTTTTTCCATTACTGAACCGAACCGAACCAAAAATTGGTATAAAAATTTTAACTGATTACCGACTGACTTCTGTCGGTTGGTGGCTAATGTCTGTTCGGTCACAGTCGGTAGATGGTTGGTAATTGGTAATCGGTTAATCTGCCTACCCCTACTCCCAAACACCATTCTTTGGAAGCCATTCAAAAGCAGAGAGTTCTAGCAACCGAAAGGTCTTGAGCAAAGAACGAGAGGGAGAGATAGAGAGAAGTGAAAGCCCTTACATCCTTCCCTACTCTAAAGACTACACTAACCCAAAAAGCTTTGACCCTGTACATGCCCATGATTTGCGCCATTTGAGCTCCAACTCAACAAAAAAAATGCATGAGATTTATGGGGTTTTCGAGATTGTGTGTATGTGTGTGCGCATTGCTCTCTTTTAGTGTTGCAGTAGGTTTCGTTGGGGACGTTGGTGAGGTCGGCATTAGGTTTAGGTTGCAGCCTCCATAGGCCATCCCTAAAGGCAGCCACCTAATACACAAGTTTAGGTTGGTGAGGTCGGCATTAGATTCTGATGGTCAATTTAAATTTTTTCCTCTTTTTTTTTTTTTTTTTTTTTTTTTTTTTTTTTAAGTTTTATATATTTGTATTTTAATATTTTAATATTTGTTATTAAGAGTGACACATGTTGCAATTTTATTGGCGCTAATATGCATCTAACAAAATCTGTTAAATGTTTTAACAGAATTTGACTTCAACAACTAAATTGTTTTTTTGGCATACCTCAGAGTTAAGGACCCTCCAAATTTATTTTCATATAACATTGAGCAATTTGTAATTTAGGCCAACCACATTGACTGATTTTACATTTATCCCTTATTTTTTTAACAACTATATTTTGAAAATTTGTCCTTTTTAATGGTCATATTTTTAAAAAGGACAATTTATATATATATAATTTTTTTTTTTCTAATGGTCATTATATTTAAAAAAAATGTCTTTATCCAACGGTCATATGCTTTCATTAAAAATAAGATCAATTTCTCTCTAATTTTCATTCACCTCAACACAAGTTTCTTTTCCATTCATTCTCTGTTTTTCACTCATGGCTTGCTATTTCCTTTAACCTACTCTAATAAGTGACAAATTTTTATGTTTTTTTCACTCATGATTTCCTCAATGTGAGGTATGTTCACTGGCGGAGATGATCACGAAGAAATTCACTATCAAGATGAATTATAAAATTGTAGATAGAAAATCACCTAAAACCCAAAGACTCAATACACCAAAATCTCACTATCACACAATAGAGATTATTCTCAGAAGGAGAATACAAAAGAAAAGATAAGAATACAAACTTCTCTTTTGCTAAGGAATAGATGTTGGGTGGTCTCTCTATTTTCTCTCTCACTGTAGCACAATTTTCTTTTTCTCTCTTTGTTTAGCTCCTCCAAAACCAAGAAGGACACAAATGTTACGTGAATGCTTTTACATACATGTAATGAGATAAATTGTTAGGTTTTGAGGGAATCTAAGCCTTTTAAATTCGTTAAAGGGAACCTAAATCATTTTCAAATACAAGGTTTGGAATAATTTCTGCTTAACTTTATTCATAACATAATGACTTTTAAATAAGAAAACTATTACAATATTTTTTAGGGTTGAGTCACCAAGACTCTTACATGGAATAAAATAAAGAAAATATCAAATAAAAATAAAAACAATAAAATATTCTACCGTATCATATATTTGAATATATCCTAATATTAATAATTGTTCTGTGTAAAACTCCATTCTCATAACAACATAATTATTTTCTATCACGTACATCAGCCCATTCTTTCTCATTGCTAACAGCTCGCCATTGTGTGGCTTTGTTTTGATGCTTCTCATAGGTTGAAAACAAAGCTCCTTATATAGGAATGATAGGTGGCTAACTAATACACAAGTCAGTTGACCGTATCCTAACACTACTTGAATTGGACAAAGCTCCACATCACCTGGATGTCATTTGGACGTCACACAGGTTCTAGGACAGAATTTGGCGTCACCTAGACGTCATGTGACATAGTGAAAGTCTAAGATAACTAACCAAAGAGCAGCGTCTTTGATTTTGCAAGGAGAAGTGTATTTGTCTTCTACTTAAAACGATAAAATAAGCCCGTAGACTAAAAGAAAGATAAGACTCCTCAGAGTATTTGAGAGAAAATTCTTTGATTTGATAATGATTCAATGAGTTAAGTTTTACATAATAAGCTAGCATATTTATAGAAGAAAAATCCTTACAATAAAGTAAACATACTTCTAGTAGAAAAACTAAATCTAATCCTAGTAAGGAAAGAAAACATAATCCTAATAGGGAAAGTAAACATAATCATAATAGGGAAAATAAACATAATCCTAATAGAGAAATGATTATAAAATAAATAAATAATTTTTTTTTTCTTTAGTAGGGAACACGTCTCCCCTTCTTGAAAGGAACTCGCCCTTGAGTTAACTTCCGAATCCTCTAGTGGAAAATATTTAAAAATGTATGCCACATTGAATATTGAAGATATTGCCAAGTCCTTAGGAAGATCAACGACATATGTATTATTATTAATCTTTTTAAGTATTGTGGATGGACCATAATTCTTATTCCTCAGCTTTCCATAAGTACCAGTCGGCAGTTGCCCCTTGCGTAAATACACCATCACAAGATTTTATTCTCGAAAAATCTTCAATCCCCGACCATTGTTTGCTGCCGTCTTGTACTTAGCATATGATTCTTTTAGATGCTGACGAACTCCCTCTTGGGTAGCTTTCACACGTTCTGGCACACTATTTATTTATTTTTTTATTTTTTCTTTAGTAGGGAACGAACATCTTGAATCATCATGACAAAGTTCTGACATCACTAGGTCAGAAACTATAATCTCTTGGACGTCGTAACAGGCTTTTCGGACATCATAACTCCCTGGTGCAATAAAGTCATGGTCCTTCGATTCCAGCTTCTATATGGTGGTTTGTAGTTTAGGGCATACGATCCATAACCTGTTGGCCAGTTGCGAGATGCAATTATGGGGCCTCGTGGTGTTCATATAGTCCAGGTCTCTCAATAAGCTGTAGTCATCATTCTATTACCTAGACAATTGAGTTAGCTCCGATCTAGGCACTCATAAAACCTATCTCTACCTAACAATTCAAATAATTAGGCTAAGACTTAGCCTGCACTCCAAACAACCACCTTAGTACCATCACAACTTAACTCTATTGCTATACTCTGGTTTCTCACAATTCATACCTACTCATATCATGTCTTATACTCAGATCAACAATTGTGGTCTGCATAGCCAATGGCTTTAATTTCATATTGTAACGCTCCCGAAATTAAATCACTAAAATAATTAACTTATAATGTTACTTGTAGTGCGTCTACACTAATTAACTTGTAAGTAGCTGAATTTACTACACTTAACACTAACTATCAAATTAAATTATAGCAGAAAGTGGAAAAGAATGATCTGAAACAAAACTATATATCTTTAAATACAACATTAACTAGCATCGATAAAAACAAAAAGGTTCAAAGAATTATAACTACTAACTATTATATTCAAACATGACTAAATGAGCCATTTGCTTGGCCTCTCCATCCTAGTGAAATGCTCGATCAGATTTTCCATCAAACCTGCAAAACATTAAGGTGTTTCACAGTAAAAAAGTAATTGTGTAAATCCACGATTTAGTAAGTAAATTATCATGAAAAAAGTTATGCAATGAGTCATAAATATCGAAAACACATTTCATAAACTTTCAGTAAATTAAGAATGTCATGGGTTTCACCAAAATTTATAGGTGTTGTATCTGCAATTACAACACCTATAAATTAAGGTAAGCGTAATGTCATTAATAATTCACATTTAATGCATAAAACATACTAATTGGTGTTAGGTTTTAGGTTAGTTAATTCGGTGTCCAAAAGTGTATTCTTTTCTCGTGTGAAGCTCCGTTTGCAAGACCGTTTGTAGTCCGTTCGAACGTGTAGCAGCCAATACTAAAAGCCGAGAGCTTTCATTGCAAGACCATTTGTTGTCCATTTGAATGTGTAGCATCCAGTACTAAAAGTCAGGATCTCTGTTCGCTAAGGGTTCAAACGAGAGGTGTCAGAGAAGAAGTTTAATCTAGTTGCATTCGAATAGGTGTTAAGTTAGTCTAAACATAAGCTATTTGTTGCTGCATTAGGGTTGTCCAACTTCATCTTGGACTTTTGTAAAACCCTAGGACCGTTTGAACGTAGCCATCAACCGTTCAAATGCTACGACGCAATTTCCATAATAAGGTTTTCTACTTCAGTAAGGAAACCAAATTCTCAGTGCCTATATATAGGATTCTACAGAGCAAGATTTTTCCAAGCAATTGAGAGGATAAATTCCATATTGTACTAAGAGAGGATTATCAGTATTCGAAGCTTAAAAGCTATTTTCACTTAGAGTGTTTGCTATGTTTGAGAAGCCAATTTGTTCATCAACAATAAGAAGTCTATCGGAGGATCCGATAAAGGAGAATCACTTCAAGAAGATTATTGAGGAAGGAAGACAGGCGGGAAGATTATATTGATCTTATAGAGCCTAGGAGTTGCCAAGGGTTGTAAGTATACTTGTGTCTGTAATCTGAATTTTCTTTTAGTGATTTCTTAGGTTTCACTTCTGATATGTGCCAAATATTGCATATTTGGACCCTTTAATTTACTTTTGTTATTTCTTTAGCTGTGTTATTATTTGATATTCTGGGTTAATTTTGTGTCTTTAGTGTTTTGTAGGTTGCTATGGGAAAGTTGTGGGATTTATATGAAAATTGCACACTTTGGAGAAGCAGCCAATGGACCTGCGATTGAGTGCAGGATGCTATGATCGAGTGCACTGCGATAGAGCCCTGCGCACTATGATCGATCGCATATGCGCACAATCCAAAGCTCATCGCACACGCATGTGTGCCCGCATAGGAGAATCGATGCTCGAGTGCGCTCGAGCGCACTAAGTGTGCCATCGAGCGCACCTGTCTGATCTTATAGTAGTTTTATCTGCAACTTGTAAAACCCTAATTTTAGTTCTATAAATAGATAATTATCAGTTTAGTTTAGTGAGGCTGCGAATTTCGAGATTTCAGAGGAGAAAGAAAAGAGTTATAGGGTTTCCTAGCTTTTGGATCTCAACTTTGTGATTCCATATCTGTAAATACTCAATTTTTCATTATGAATTCAATTAATCTTGTTTTGTCTTTCAATAACATGAAAGGCTAAACCTTCAACTATGGTTGAAGATGAAGCCTCACTTATGATTAGCACATCATTCCATGTATGTAATGTTTTCTAATTTAATGATTTAATTGCCCTATTGTTTTACTTTAATTCAATTGGATTGAATAATTCTTGGATATCTTTTGTGATTCAATGATACACTTGATGATTTAAGATTATTCAATACAATTGATTGCTTAGTTTTCTTTGTTAAAAATTGGATTTCCCTTGTGATTTATACTCTGGATACAATTGATATTTTGATAAAAATTGGATATTTTCTTGTGATTTACAGATATAGTTAATGATTTAATTATTTATTGGATTTTTTTTTTTTTTTTTTTTTTTGTGATTGGGTTATGTATGGATACATTGGATGTTTTGATTAATTCTTTGATGCAATAGTAAAACAAATCTAAGATTTATATGTGAGAATTTTGGGAAATATTATAGATCATGGAATTATGTTGCTATGAATTTGTGAGTGCGGATTCTAAAACCTTAGTATTTCGTCATTAGATTGCATTCAGATTAAAATTTGGAACTAGGTTAGGCTTCAATTAATTTAGATTTAAAATTGCTTTCAAGAACACAATTCCTTGTGCGATCGACCTCGCACTTGCATAATCTGTACTATACACGACTTATGCACTTGCGAGTAATTATAATTTGCGCAACAGCTGCCCCAGAAAGGTTTTACTTTTAGAGAGATTTTTAAAAGGATTACTCTTCGTCACCAAAATATCTATATCTTTGTGATTTACTGCTTTACATATTTTGGTGATTGTTTGTTGCATGCTTCTTATTTTAATTCTGCATTATTTTCGTTAAACACCTATTAACCTCCCTCTAGGTGTATTTTGGAGTCTAGTTTGTATTTTCAGTTGGAAATTATATATACAACTATAGGTAGAAATCATAACTTTCCCGTCTGGTATATTCATGATTTTATCCTATTCTTAGTAAGGTTAGCACTATCCCGAGAGACTTGTAGTACAACACCAATGTCCCAATGTTGCCACATACCATTCATCAAAATTGGCCCAACTAGGTTTGACCTCGAGTGATTCACACCACTAATGACATTTGTATGTAGTGACCACCAATCAAACATAGTACCTGTCACATTATAAACTATTGGTACAAAGGCGACTCTGAACAAAACTAGATTATAGGATAAGGAACAATATTTAAACATCACAACTACAACATAATATTTGTTAATGAAGTGAAAACCCTTTAAAAAAGTAAAAGGGAAAAACCACTTTGAGGTAGCAAAACTCTGAAAATCACTATAATAAAAATCAAGAATACAGACACAAGGAAACTTACAAATACCCGTTGTAAATTCTAGACTCTGTAAGACAACAAGCTTTCCACTTCACTCTTAGCTTGCCAATTTTCATATAGCACATCTCCTTACCGACCCTTTTGATAGACTCTTGGTGGTTGAAGGATGTGTATGATGTGGTTAGATCAACAACACATCAAGAGAAGGAAACACATCTCTCTTAGAAAAATAATGGTGAAGGGATACTATTACTTCCTCACCAACATATGAACATCTAAACCTTGGGTAAGAGCAATGGGAAGAATCACCACATCAAGGGAGGGGAACCTCTAGGCTAGTATACATCTCTCTTAGAACAAAAGAGAAGCAAGAATCTCAAGGTTCTCTCTCTAAATTTCGTGCGTGGCTTTTTTTGAAAACCCTAATGAGCATCTTATTCTATTTATAGAAGAGAAATGGGTAAAGTTGAAATTCATATAAAGGAAACCAAACCAGTCAGTTGGCTAGAACTTTTGATTCTGAGCTCCAAATGATGCAAACTCGATGGCATTAAAAAGATAATTATCAAATGTACAACTTTGTGTTTCCAAAACTTCATAAAATTTTGATGGTTTCTACGTCCAAATGGCCTGCATGATTCTGTAGATATGCAGATTTTTGTCATGATGAAAATTATGAAATTTCATAGAAAATTAAATTTTGCAGATGCAAAATTTCGTCATCAACTTGTCATGACAACCTGATGACGAAACTTAGTGTCTGATTTTGTCGGGAACTTGTCATGATGACTTGAAGATGTCCAGAACTATCCTAGATGATGTCATAACTTCCAAATGACCCCAAGATGATGTCGGTGTAACAACCCCGATGGGAAAATCAATTAACTGGTAATTGACCCCATTATTTGTCTCCCAGCGTTATTCCTCACGCGACAAGACTCAGGAATCATAACATCTCATAAACAAGAGAATTCAGCGGAAGACTTCTAAACTATAGGAAAGGAGAACAATAATTAAAATAACCACACATTCATACACCAAAGTAAACATAATACCTCATATCATAAAAATAGGCCATCAAATGTATAGGTCATCAGACCATCATCAGAAATAAAAGATTACAAACACAAATCATAACTGTCTTACAAAAGATCAACATATCAAATCTTAAGCTTAAGTAAGGCTAAAGAGATAATAATTTCCACCATCTTTGCTCGGGTGGTTCCTCCATCATCCTACATGGACTTCAACCAAACTAAGTCCATATCCTCAAAAATGACTCGGATCAGGTTCTACGCAATCACCCATGTCAGGTCCAAAGGCATCTTTGTGTAGGCTAGCTAAACTGCGCAATAGTTCGTAATGAAGGGGGGAAACATAAAATAAAGGGGTAAGTCCAAGGACTTAGTGAATGTTAATGCACATAATACCCATGCCAGTTTAGTGATGAACTCTATTTGATAAAGAATGTAATAGTTTAACCATGACAATTTTCCATAGGTGCGATATAGATATATGATACATGCTTATAATAATGAGTAATAGTGATAGTTTAACAGTATGGTTTACCCGAGATATTACCCCTTCTCAGCAGGGCTAGTGTTGTCCCGAGGGACCTGTAATACAACACTGATGCCTCGGATATTGTACGCTATCGTCCATAACACTAGTGGCATGGCCGAGTCTGACCTTGGGTGGCCTACACCACTAATGATGTATGTCCTGTAGTGACTGCCCGTTAAAACTGCGCCGGTCACAAAACAACAATTGGATCCAAGGCCCATATATCATACACACATTTGACCATAAAGTTAACATGTATAGTAAACCCATTGCTGTTATCCCGCATGTACCGGTTTACCATGTCATACGATGCAATTTATCTTTTCCGTATTTTACATGCATGCTTTTACAAGTCTCACTTTCGTTATCATGTCAAGTACAACACTTTTCACAAATTCTAGAGTTCAAGTGCAGCAGAAAATAGGTTTTCGTGAGAGTTGCAAATATGCATCTTTTGGTACAGAAAATAGCTGTGCAAAAGTGGAAAAATAAATGACAAGCATTATATGAGTTAAAACTTATCTCAGTCGTAAAGATTCTTCGAGTATCCCTTCCACACGTTCCGGGTTCTCCAAATCCATGGAAAACCTACCATTAGTCCTAAATTCAGCTAAAACAAACCTAGAATGGGGCTATCAGACGATTGGTAAAAATGACGTTCACTGGAACGCTTCTGACCGTACGTCCGGGTCTGTGGCCATACGTTCACCCAGAAGGCTTGTACATTTGGTCTCGTGGCCATACATCTGCTCAAAAGGTTCAGATAGAACCTCATTTGTTCCCAATGTCCTCCTATCCACCCAACAGGTTCTAAAAATACCGAAAATGATTTCTTAGATTCCCTATCTCAAAATAAAGCCTTTATGCACAAGAAAACACGTTCAACAAAGATGAAATGTGAACCCATCAAGATTAAAGCTTAATCTAACTAGAAACTCAAACCAACAACTAAGTTAGTCTAACAAGCATTAAAAGAGTATAACGACTTAAGAAAGATGTAGGGCTTTTGAAGGTGATAAGTGATAAAATACTCATATTTTCAGCCCTTAGCTTGCATATTTTATTCCTTTGATTTTACTTGATTAGGTCATTTTAATTCATTTTTATGCTTTTCATACTTTTATAGGCCTTTGGAAGAAAAAGAAGTAAAACTAGGTAATTTGAGCTCAAAAGAGGAAATGAAGACAATTGGAGCTTCCTAGTACTGCGATCAATCGCAGGGTACCTGTGATCGAGCGCAATACCCGAGAGGACATAGCAGCAAATAGGCCAGGAGCGATCGAGCGCATGATAAAAGAAGAAACGATCCCAGACATGCAATCGAGCGCACACGGGCTGCGATTGAGCGAACCCGTGCGCAGGAGACTTATCAAGTGGCGGCTGGATTTACATTATTTCCATATTAGGGTTTTTCAATTCCAATTTGTAATAGAACTCAAAACCCTACGAATTCCCTAGGTTTACTACTTTGTCTAGGACTTCTAAAGCCTATAAATAGACCATTAAGCCTCTAGAATTGGTACGCTTGGTAAGGAGAAGAAGAGGAGCTCTTGAAGTTCAAATCTCGGGTTTATTCTTTTCTTTTCTTTTATTAAGATGTTTAATATTAATTTTATGTGAAGCTAATTTATTTAGTAGGGCTAGATTGAAGCCCTAGTTATGTTTAGTTAATATTTCAATATTGGCGCCTTTGTGATGGTTATGTTATGCTATTTAACTTGGTTAATTCCTGCTTTCATGAATTCCTCATATGTGTGTGCCTGATCAACATATGCATGTGGTATGGACTAGTTAATTAAATCAATTTGGATGATCGAGTCCTGCGTTTAATGTAAGTAACAAAAGAAATCCACACTAGGTTCTTGGGTTAATCAACATGAGGAACTGGGAGTAGACACCCATGCCCTAGGCCTCTTGTGTTTATTGATTTCCACAGATTCATGCTTTCTTAAAGAACAACTTAGTAGACACCCATACTAAATCCTTTAAGAAAGAAAAAAATTAGAATAGACACCTATGTCTAATTCGTTGCTTAGGAAAATCAATAGCTTAAGGAGTAGACACCCATACCTTTAGGTTGGTAAACATTAAGTATGTATAACATGATCAAAGCATTGGCATATTGTTATACTAGCTAGATATAATTAGTGGTGGATATCAAAGCCTTACCTTTTATTATCATCACTTTAACAATCAATCTTTGTTTTTACTTAAGGAATTTATTTTTAAACATAAGTTCAGCAATCCTCGTGGGAATGATCCTGTACTTGCACCATATACTACTATGTTGACCTTGTGCATTTGCAGGTAAAACGTACAATTATTTACCTATTAATTTAGGTAGATAATTTGCACAACAGAAGGTTACCTCCTTGAAGACAAAATTTCGAGAATCATCTCCCTTCTCCACAAATCACTCAAACTCACAAGAACACTCACATAAGGGGATTTCAAAGAGCCTGGGGCAAAAATGAGCAAGAGAGTCAAGGGTGAGGGGTGGTATTTATAGGTGAGAAAAGTTGAGGGCCCTGCAGGGCTAGTCTGAAAAGTAGCGTATGTACGGTACTATTGGGGCGTACATACGATATTGTTTGCCTAGCGGTTAAAACGTTGCATCGTACGTTTGGGTATTAACTAAGGGTTATCCAAAAAGCAGAGTGCGTTTGGTGGTCCCCCTGCGTACGTTCGTGTACTATTGGCAGGCGTACGTACAGTGGTCTTCCTGCGTACGTCCTTACAATAGATGATAAGTGTCAAATAGTCCATATTTGGACCCCTTTATTTGCATTAGTTAATCCTTTAGTTGTGTCGTTATTTAATGTTTTGTGTTAGTTTTGTGTTTTTAGTGTTTTATAGGTCGTTGAAGAAAAACTACAGCTTTAAAGGGAAAGATGCAAAGTTTGGAAGAAAACACACTTTGAGAAGACCTCGATGACGTGGTTAAGTTTAACCAAATCCAAGAAAAGATTAATTCAGATTAAAGTTTAGATTGGATTAAATTTCAGATTGGGTACAATTTCGGATTGGATTCAAATTCAGACTCTGCACGTCTTAGTATTTTGACCATAACTTTCCGTTCAAATATTGGATTGAGATGATGCTAGCGGCATTGAAAAGATAACTCAAACAACTACAATTCGTTCTGAAATAGGATTTTCCTAATTCGGACGGTTACTATACCAAAATTGCCCCACAATAAAAGGACACAAATCTGGATGAATCCTATTCCGATTTCAAACTTTTATTTTGGACTAGGAGACAGACCTTAGAATTATCTAGGTTTACTAGGGCTTCTAGGACTTTCCTAAGCTTATAAATAGACCTTTTTGCATTCAAGAAAATATAGACAATTCCAGAGAGCAAAATTCTACGGTTTTTCTCTTTAGTTTAATTTAGATTTAGATTTTAGTTTTATTTATGTAGGGTTAAATTCCCAACTAAGATTGGGGATGAAGCCTCACCAATGAAGAAAAACGTCACTTTTATGTAAACTTTTATTATTCCGATTTTAATGAGGTTAATTTCAATTGTTTTACTTCGTTTCAATGTGTGGAATAATTCTTGGATATCTTGTGATTCAAGGATACACTTGATGATTTAAGATAACTTCACATAATTGATTGCTTGGTTTTATTTGCTTAAAAATTGGATATCCCCTGTGATTTGTTCTTCGGATACATTTGGTGTTTTAATTGAATTTGAATTCCTTTTGTGATTTGTATAATGAATGGATACATGTGATGATTTTGATTAATCTTTTGAAGCATAGTAAAACATACATAAGATTTAATTTGTGAGAACTTCGGATTAATATTGATGAACATGAAGTATATTGTTATGATTTGGTGAGTGTGGATTCCGCATCCTTAGTGCCTTTATCTATTGATTTACTTAGTTTATTTGTTTTATGTTTTGTCTTTTAATTTTCAAAACCAAATTCAAAAACCATTTTGGAACTAGGTTAGGATTTAATTAGTTTAGATATAAATTGATCTTTAAAAAATACAATTCTCTGTGGGATCAAACTCGCACTAACAATTCATTAACGACAATCGATTTGTGCACTTGCGAGTTAATATAAATTTGCACAACAATAGACGAGCGTACGTACGGTATTATTGGGGTGTACGTACAATCAAAAAGTTTGAAATTATCAAAATAGCCCTTCAGCTGCATCTAGTGACCCAAAACCCAAATTAACCTTCTAACTAAGCTACCCAAGCTTAGTTAATTATTTGGGTCATTATAGTCGGAGTGTCGGATCTCTTTGGAACGCAAAAACTATTCAAACAAGGGACATCAACAATTCAATGTTGATGATGTCAACAACTTCTCCGACCTTACATCATCATGACAGTGGCGACGCATCGTCATGATGGCAACTAAGGTTTCAACCTTAAATCTTTGACAGTTGAGGTAATGGGACCTTTCGGCATAACAGAATACTGACATCATGTTGACGAAACTACACATTAAGCTTAAGAGACTTTTTGAACACATTTCGTCATAACGGAATGATGACATCATTGTGATGAAATGACACAGTGTGCTTCACAGACTTCTTGACTAGATTTTTTCATGGTATAATGATGTCATAACTTCAAAACACCAGATGTTAATTTCATCATGATGGAATGGTGATGTCGTCATGACGAAACTACACATTGTGAATTAGTAGCTTCAGACCTGACGAAAGCATCATCATGACGAAAACCTCCAAAACACTTAATCCACCTTCAAAGCAGTGTCGTGATGAGGTTACCATGATGTCTTCCTGACGAAAGGACACAGAACCCTAACACACCCAACTTTTCACTCCAAACCACTTGGGATATGAAAAGACTACTTAGATAAAGTTTTGATATACCGAATATGACCAATTTTTAAAACCTAACACAACAAAATCACTAGAGATTCATACTTTGATTGTTTTTGTTTGGACACCGAGAATCTACATTGACCATTCGTCACAGAGCTCACTGGAGTAGGATTGCGAGTTTGCCACCCATGGCACCGGAAATAGCCACCTCCGCACAATGTTGGTGGCCCAACCATCGCACATCCCTTTCTTTTTGCTTTGGTATCTTTTCGTCTCACTTTCTCGATTGTCTGTCTGTCGGTCTCAGACTCTTTGTCACCCAATCTCTCTCTCTCTCTCACTTTAAAAAAGAAAGAGAGAAATGGAATGGGAAAGACATGGGGGACGGGAGATATGTGTTTTAACATAGGGGGATGCATTTCTTTTATAGAGGAAAGGTAAAGTAGGGTATTTTGTAGAAAACTTATCCATTAAGTTTTATAAAATGCACACATAACCAAAAAAAACGCACAACCATCCTTTAACCTTTCTTTTATTTTCACTTTTAACCCCCAATATTTCTATTATTTACAACCTTGCCTCATAGGCATTTCTTCTAAAATTTGACTTCTGACCCACCATTTCTCTTGATCACAATTTAGCCACAATCTCATTTACTTATTTCTTTCTTATTTTGCTACTCAACTCCTTCAATTTAACTACAACTCAACCTTACAAATAACTAATTACCACATTAATACTTTTTATTACTATTTTAATTTAAATGAATTACTTAGACCTTTATTAGTTTTACTACATTAATTTTGCATTTAATTTGATCACACTAATAATATTATTACTAGTTAATCTCATCTATTA
Organism: Corylus avellana; assembly: GCF_901000735.1. NCBI lineage: Eukaryota > Viridiplantae > Streptophyta > Magnoliopsida > Fagales > Betulaceae > Corylus > Corylus avellana. The sequence goes on along the minus strand of NC_081551.1, from coordinate 11,864,461 downwards.
TTATTTTTGAAATAATCAAAGAAGTGGTTCTAACCTTAAAATAACAAAATAGGCACAAATAATTACTAATTAGTAACGATAACTCATAAAATTATAATCAACAATAACTCAGTCAAACACACAATCACAATACATTGATTTGTTAATGAAATGATTTTTTTTTTAGCATCTATAAAAGAAAAACCACTCCAAGAGCTAAATCTAGAAAATCACTAACAAAGAAGATCCGTAATACGAACACAAGAAAACTTACAACTTTTTGTAAATTCTAAACTCTATATGACAACAAGCAACTAGCTTACCTAATATTGAATATAAATTATTTTAAAAAAATAAAATCAAGATTTGTTCAATGGTAACCAAATATAAACAATTGAAAGACATAAAATAATTATTTTTTAATATATTTAAATTTTCAACTCAATTGCTTACCAAAATGGAATCTGATAGTTTTTTCATATCTCAAAAATCATCTTTGATTGAATATGAAGACTTTAAGATTTTAGTAACTAAAGGTTACAAAAATTAAACTAAACTTTGAAAGCTTTATAGACGTTACATAATTTACAACCTTTGCAAACATAACTCCATTCTTTAATGACTAAGAATTAAAGTCTTTACAATGTAACCTAAGACCCTTAGTTATTACGCATGTTACAAACTTTACGAATTCTGCTATCAACCTTTACGAATTCTACTGTCCTTGATCATTATCTTCAACACACCCCCTCAAATTCAATGACAAGGAACGAATGTTGAGTTTGGAGCGTAACAGAGCAAGCTGTGCAACAACAAGTGGCTTCGTAAAAATGTCAGCAATCTGATCCTTACTAGAAAGAAATTGAACAATCAATTCACGGGATGCTACTTTGTCACAAACAAAGTGACAATCAATGGCTATGTGCTTTGTTCGCGAATGAAATACAAGATTTGCAGATACATAAGTAGCACCGATATTATCACACCATAGTGTAGGAGATTGAGATTGTAAAATACCAAGTTCACTTAGCAATGCAGATAAGCATGTGAGCTCGGTAGAGGTATCAGCAATAGCACGATACTCAGCTTCCACGCTAGAACGAGAAACTGTATTTTGTTTCTTTGCAGCCCAAGAAATTAAATTGCAACCCATATAAATACAGTAACCAACCTATAGACTTTCAGTCATCTGGGCAACCTACCCAATATGCATCAGAATAGGCCATCAGAGAAGAAGAAGAGGAGCATTGAATGAGCAATCTATGACCAATAGTCTCCTTTAGGTATCGAAGTATACATTTAACGGTTGTCCAATGAGTAACTGTTGGCCGTTGGCCCGTTGCATAAATTGACATACTTTATTGACTGTAAACTGAATATCAAGCCTAGTGAATGACAGATAATGGAGAGAGCTTACAATGCTGCGATAAAGACTCCATCAAATAAATGTAGGCAATGGGCTAAGGACATAGGAGAAGTGATTGGTTTTGCTGTCACCATGTTAGCACGCTGCAACAAAGAGATAATGTAACACTGTTGGAAAAGTATAACACCACCGCTAATTGGGATGACTTGAACACCCAGAAAATAATGCAAAGATCCAATATCCTGTACAACAAACTCTAGTTGAAGTTGGACAAGTAAAGATTCAATTGCAGTCGTCGAAGAGCCAGTCAATATTATGTCATCAGCATAAATTAAAATGAACATACACTAATCATGGCGCCAAATAATAAACAATGATGAATCTGCTTTAGAAGCCACAAAATCAAGTTGAAGGAGTTTATTGCTCAAACGAGAAACCAAGCTCTCGAAGCTTGCTTCAATCCATAGATGGCCTTTTGGAGGTGACATACATGATCAGAAAATTGTAGATGAGTAAATCCAGGGGATTGTTGCATAAATACTTGCTCTTTAAAAAAACCATGTAAGAAAGCATTTTGAATATCCCAATGAAAGAAGCACCCGAATCGTGGTTTGTTTAACCACAAAGTTAAAAGTATCCTCAAAGTCTACACTAGGTTGTTGGTGATAGCCCTTGGCTACCAAATTGGCCTTAAAGCACTCAATACTACCATCAACTTTTCTTTTGAGTTTCAAGACCCATTTACAACCTACCACATTCATGTGAGAAATATGAGGCACGAGTTGCCAAGTGCCATTGTGAAGAAGAGCATCAAATTTAGAATCCATAGCCTCACGCTAAGTGCCAATTTTGGAGGCCGATGAATAGCATGCAGGTTCAACATCATCATGAGAAGTAATTGTTGTCAACAGTGCCCGAGAAATAGGATACCTGATGGTGCCATCCAAAAATTGTTTGGGCTTAAAAATTTGATTCTGAGCACGAGTACGTGATGAGTGTCAAATATTGCATATTTGAGCCCCTAAATTTGCATTTATTAATCCTTTAGTTGTATTATAATCTAATATTTTGTGTTAGTTCTGTGATTTTAGTTTTTGCAAGTTGCTAAGGGGAAAATGTGGATTTAAGGTGAGAAATGCAAAGTTTGGAAGAAAAGCCACCAAAGAGAGGGATCGAGCGCATCGGGTTAACGCTCGAGCACATCTGCGCTTGAGCCCAGTAGGGCTGTTCTCGAACACACCTGCGCTCATGGACAAGCCATTAGAGCTCAAGCGCTAGCATCGTAGGAGGAAATCGCATGCACGAGTGCGCTCGAGTGCACTTAGCATGTGCTTCAGCCACCCTTTAGACAAAACAGCTCAGTGTCGTTTTTAGGGTAAAAACCCTAGAAAGCCCTATAAAAAGAAAAAGAAAGCCTGAGAGGCTAGAGGGGCTGGAGACAGAGAACGAAAGGAGGCACACCAGTAGTCTCTTTAGCTTAGTTTTTAAGGTTGATTTTCATAGTTATGTGTACTAATTTCTCAACTAAGGTTAAGGATGAAGCCTCACCAATGAGTAGCAACTATATTTTCTTGTAAGTTGATATTTTCTGAATTTATGAGTTTTGATGTTTTAATTGTTCTACTTCAATTCAATTAGTGAGATGATTCTTGGATATGAGTTCAATCATGTTTTTCTCATGATTTGAGATGGTTTCAATTAATTGATTGCTTGGGTTTTTATTTGTCAAAATATTGGATATCCATTGTAATTTGTTTTACAGATACATTTGACGATTTGGTTTAAATTGGGTATCATTTGTTATTTGTTTCACGGATACATTGGATGATTTAATTTAAATTGGATATCTTTTGTGATTTGTGCAATAAACGGATACATTTGATGTTTTGATTTAATCTTCAAAGCAAAGTAGAGCATACATAAGATTTTTCGTGAGAATTTCGAATATATTGATGACCATGAGAATATGTTGCTATGAGTTGGTGGGTATGAATTCCAAAATCTTAGTACTTTGTTATTTGATAGATTTTATTTTGTTTAGTTTATGTTTTTATTTTCAATTCAAAATCACTCACCTTTTGGAACTAGGTTAAGATTTAATTGGTTTAGATATAATTGTTTTTCATAAACACAATTCTCTGTGGGTTCGACCTCGCACTTGCAACACTATATTGCAAAATGCTCGTGCACCCGAGTACATTAAAATTTCACAACAAGAAGAGCTTCAAATTCAGAATTCATAGCGTCACGCTAAGCGGCAATTTTAGAGGCTGATGAATAGCATGTGGGTTCAACATCATCATGAAAAGTAATTGTTTTCAATAGTGCCTGAGAAATAGGATACCTAATGGTGCCATCCAAAAAATTGTTCAGGCTTAAAAATTTGATTCTAAGCAGGAGTACGCATCACATGGGTGCGTATCGGTGAAGAAGCCTTAGCCAAGGTATTTCTGGAGAGTGAGATGGTGGGTTCTAAAGACTTGGAGGATGACAAATCTGGAGAATTTGAAGATGGACTGGAAGGAGTTGGCGAGAAAGATGGAGCTTTGGCGCAGGTCGATATAGTGGAAGCAAGTGTTAAAGAAGCAGAAGAAAGACACGAAGAGGAATTAAGTGTTTCAGAGGTAGCACATGGAGATAAATGAGCAAAAGGACAATTAGTTTCTTCAAACAGGACATGATGAGAGATGTAGATTCGAGAAGAATGAATAGCATGACAAATATAGCCCTTACGAGAAACACCATAGCCAAGAAAAAGACAAGGTACAAAACGATAGTCTAGCTTGTGTTTATTATAGGGTCTAATGCATGGCCAACATAGACACCCAAAAATCTTAAAAAAAAAATGATAGTCAGGTGGAGTATGGAAGAGAACTTCAAATGGTTATTTTTGGTGAAGCACCGGTGTGGGTAAGTGATTTATTAGAAAAGTCGCAGTTCGAAATGCTTTAGCCCAAAATGATTGAGGCATAGAAGCATTTGCCAAAAGAGACAATCCAACTTCAACAATATGATGATGCTTTCTTTTAATTGTACCATTTTGTTGATGTGTATGTAGACAAGAAAGACGATGGGTGTACCACACTTTTGTAGATGCGAAGTGAGAGCACGAAATTCACCACCGCCATCAGTATGGAGAATTTTAATTTTACGGTCAAATTGCCGTTCGTCATTATTTTGAAAACAAAGAAAAGCATAATGAACATCAGATTTTGAAGCAATGGGATAATGTAACGCCCTGGATATTAATTAACTAGTAATTAATTTCACAATTTGTCTCCCAGCATTATTCCACTCCGAACAAGACTCACAGACCTTGTCAGGTATATTTCCTTTTGTATGGAGGTGTTGATTTGAAATAGGAGGTCCTAGATATCCATTTGGTAGCTTTAGAACCAGTTTGGGAGAATAGGAGGACGGTTGAACCAAATGAGGTTCTACCTGAAACTCTCTGAGTAGACGTACAGCCACGAGACCAGAAGTACGAGCCTTCTGGGTGGACGTACGTCCACGAGCCCGGACTTATAGTCAGGAGTGTTCCAGGGAACGCCACTTTGGCCAGTCGTCCGGTAACCTCTGTTTTCATGTTCTAGATTTAGAACTAATGATAGGTCTTTTTTTAGTACTTGGGGTTATGAGCCACAAAGGAATTTTATGGAGGAGCCTTACGACCCAGGTGAGTACAAACTCACATGCATGCTTGTTGTTACTTTTCCCGCATTGCACGTCTATTTTATATATATCAAACATGCATATTTTGCAACTCTCATGAATTATATTTTAGAACTATTGTGAACTCTCTTTTGTGAAAACGTATGTTAATTAATAAGATAATGATGAAGCTTGTAAAACTATGCATGTAAAAGACTGATAACACTAATTGCATCGTATGACATGGTACACCAGTACGTACGGGATAATAGCTATGGGCTTACTATACAGGTTAACTTTATGGTCAAATGTGTGTGTATGTGTGTATGAGCTTTGGATCCAATACCTGTATAGTAAGCATAACTGCCTATATGTACATCTTGGGTTCTCTAAATAATACTTATCTAAAATGTAGGAAAATTAGGTGTAGTATCTTTAATACTAAATCATGAAACTCACAATTAATCTATTTGCAAAAAAACATTGCTTTATTAATTGTCTTAGAATGCTTGAATTATATAAGTAAAGTTAGTTTAAGTCACGATTTGTGATACAACAACTATTTTAAAACAAAATTTTTCAGGTATTGGATAATGGTCATGGGCTTACTATACAGGTATTGAATCCAAAGCCCACACACAAACACATTTGAATCCATGGCCGTTATCCCGCACGCACCGGTGTACGATGTCATACGATGCAATTAGTCTTATCAGTCTTTTACATGCATAGTTTTACAAGCCTCATCACTATCTTATTAATCAACATACATTTTTGCAAAAGAGAATTCACAGTAGTTCTAAAATGTATTTCATGAGAGTTGCAAAATATGTGTATTTGATATATATAAAATAGACGTCCAATGCGGGAAAACTAACAACAAGCATAAGTTTGTACTCACCTGAGTCATAAGGGTCCTCCATAATTGTGGCTCCATAACCTTGAGTGTTGAGAAAAGACCTATCATTAGTTCCAAATCCAATTAGAACAAACCTAAAACATGAAAACAGAGGTTACCGGACGACTGGCCAAAGTGGCATTCCCTGGAACACTCCTAACCTTACGTTCGGGCTCGTGGCCATACGTTTGCCTAGAAGGCTCATACGTCTAGTCTCATGGCCGTACGCTCTAATCACCTTTCCTTCTCTAAGAACTCACAAAACTCACAAGAACACACTCACAAGAGGATTTTCATAGAGCCTGGGGTGTAAATGGGCGAGTGAAACATTGAGGGTAAGGGGTAGTTATAGTAGAGGGCGCTACCAACTTCTCTGAAATGTAGCGGACATCCAGCACTATTGGGGCGTACGTCTGGCACTGTTTACACAGCGGTCCAAAGACTGTAGTGTACGTCTAAGTATTATCCAAGGGGTATTCCAAAAGTAGCGTACGTCCGTATGGTCCCCAGCGTACGTTTGTGTACTATTGGCAAAGTATGGCGTATTATTATCAGCATACGTCCGGTGGTCCCCAACGTACGTCCTCTACTACAGAAGTTGTGCCAAATACTACTTAAATTAATAGATAATATTTAGTACGTTTTACTCGTAAGTGCGCAAGATCAAACAATAGTATAGTGCACAAGTATGAGATTGATCCCATGAGGATTATTGATTTTGTTTTAGAATTTATAAAAATATCAAATTGTCATTAAATTGATATTGTGAAAAAGGAATAAAAAGTGTAAAGATAAATGAAAAGGAAAAGGCAGGGCTTTGATATCCACCACTAATCATACTTAGATAATATAACAATATGCCAATGATCTAATCATATTATGAATACTTAATGTTTGCCAACCTAAGGGTATGAGTGTCTACTCCTTAAGATATTGATTTCTCTGAGTAACGAATTAGACATGGGTGTTTACTCTAATTATTTTATTTCTCAAAGGATTTAGCATGGGTATCTACTAAGTTGTTCTTTAAGAAAGCATAAATCTGTGAAAATTGACAAACATATGAGGCCCAAGGCATGGGTCTCTACTTCCGGTTCCCCATGTTGATTAACCCAAGAACCCAGTTTGAATTTCTTTGGTTACTCTTATTAAACTCAGGACTCGATCATCCAAATTGATTTAATTAATTAATCCATACCATATACATATAATGGCCAATCACATACATATGAGGAATTCAAGAAAACATGAATAAATCAAGTTAAGCAACACAATATGATTATCACAAAGGCACCAATATTGAAATATTAAATAAACATAATTAGGACTTCAATCAGACCTTCCTTAAGAGTTAGTTACATATAATTAAAATAAAACTAGAAAGAAAACGGAAAGAAAGAACCGAAAATCGCTTCTAGAAGTAACCTCCAACTTCTCCTCTCCAAGCTTGTCTCCTTCAAATTGTATATTGAATTGTGAGGCTTAGAGGTCTATTTATAGGGCTTAAAAGAGTCCTAGAAGCCCTAGTAATCCTAGAAAATTCGGAGATTTAAGTCCTAGTCTAATTAGGATAAAGAAAACCTAAGTCCAAATCAGAACAGGATTTGTCCAGAATTGTGTTCCTATCTTGCGGGGTGATTTTGGCAAAGTGGCGCTCCGAATTAGGAAAATTATATTTCACAATTATTTGTATAATTTTCAGTTAGCTTTTTAATGTGGCTTAAATCAACTCAATCGACTGTTTGAGCTGAAAGTTATGGTCAAAATACTGAGATGTGTGCAAAATCCAATTTTGAATCAAATCCGATTTTGACTCTAATTTGAGAAATTTCGATTTAATCCTTTCCTTTATTTGATTAAACTTAACCATATCTTGGTTAAGCTTAACCATATCTTCTAGGTCTTCCCAATTTGCCCTTTAAGCTTGGAACTTTTCCGAAAACGCTTTCTTTTCTTCCAAAAACCTATAAAACAAAGAAAATATAAAAAGAAAATAAAATAGCATAAACTAACAAATCTAATGAATTAACAAATATAAGTTAAGGGCTAAAATATGAATATTTTGACACTTATCACACCCCCAAACTTACATATTGCTAGTCCCTTAGCAATACAAAACTAAAAACAAAAATGAAAAACAAAAAACAAAAAGATAAATCCATCTTTCGTGGGATGTACGATTGCATTTAGCATATGCAACAGGCCTTTTAAACCCTTAGGAATTCCCTAGAGGACGAGTGAAGTCTTATGAGGGTTCTTCAGAAATGTTACCCACAAACATTATGCAAGAATTCATGTTATGCAAAATTAAAGTGTCACTCAAAACCATGATTCTCATTCATTAGCAAGCTTAAGAAGATAAACTTCATTTTCACAATGAATTGGAATTTTAAAATTTAATCACTTATAAAAGACATGCTAAGGCATCACAAGTTCAAAAACAGTGTGAAGTAAAATAGCACATAAATATGAAGCTTCCAATTATTTCTAATGTGCAATATCTCAATATCTCAAAGTTCATCGAAATCCCTATTAGAATGAACAACAATGAAATTTTTTTTTTCTTTTTTTGGTTGTGCAATGTTTGGTTCCCTTCAGCTTTCTAATTGACCCATGTAACGATTGTTAAGTCAGTGACTCCCAAACCAGATGGTTTTAGGGCATTAGGTGTAGAGAAACCCCTAGGACTTACTAACTCGAGTCAAAAAGACTATAAAACCAAACTAACCATGACATTAACCAAATCAAAATTCTTCACTTTTAACGTGAACACTCAATGCTTTGAGGCAAGAGGTCTAGTTACTTAGTGAAAAGCTTATCAATGATTTTTTTTTTCTTTTTATCACGTATATATATGCCAAAGTATCCATCTAATAAATCCTCCAGTTTCACCCAAGACATAAAAACACACACATCAAACTTTATGTCATACCCCACAAATTATGTGCTAATGTGCTTGTGTAAGATTAAATCAAACATGTGAATTCTCAACTGTCCTAAGCAAGTAACCAAACTAAAAAACTCAATTATCAAATCATGTGTTCAAAATTTTAAGCTCACCAATGAAATCAAATCACAATTTTTAAGATCAACCAAAATTTTAAGACAACATGAACATATATATATATACTTATCACAAACAACAAAAATAATAATAAAATAAAACTGAGACAAAGTGTGCGTAAAGTGTCTCCCACACCCCCAAATTTAAATTACACATTATCTCCAATGTGTCTATAACATGAAAAGAATTTACTCGGGATATGGACAAAATTGTCTGGGATAGCATGGCTCATAGCACACCCCCAAACTTAAACTAAAGCACACTTGTCCCTACAAAACAAAATACTAAAATAACAATGGAAAACAAAAAGAACTAAAAATAAAAATAAAATAAAAACAAATAAACAAGGAAATAAAAAAAGGTTATGCTGTGGGGTGCCTCCCATGAGCGCTAAGTTTAATGTCTTCAGCCAGACTTTGGTCTTTAAACTTAAAGCACCAAGCATCCCTTCTCTTGCACGAAAGGGAATGAATCTTTTCTGTTGCAAGATGCTTTTGAGTGTTTATAGATCGGGGATGACCATTCTGAGTTTTCTCAAACAGTTTCTCATCCGTTGGGGAATCATGAACTGGAATAAAGTAAGAAGAAAACTCAAGGAGCTTTTCTATCTTGATGTCCTCAATTTGCTCATGTGGTAGCTCTAACAAACTTCTCTCCTGGCCTCTTGGTGTTTTAGGAATAAGAGCTAATGTTGAATAAATCTTAGTGCTCTCTTCTTTTTCCTAATGTGGCTCATGTGAAACTTTAGTTTGCTCCTCCTTCCCCTTTTCCACTTGCTTTTCAACCATCTATTCACTCCTTAGTGTGACAACTTGCTCATAATAGTAGGCGCACTCTTCCTCCATATATAGTCCATTAGGATTTGCCATCAATTGACCTTGTCACTCTTCTTCTTTGAGGAAATATGATATTTGCTTGAGATGAGCCTCCATCCTTTCAACTGATTGAATGCAAGAGTTCTCCATCCTTTCAAATGATTTCATGCTTTCCTCCATTTGGCTAAGAGAAGCTGATATTATTTCTTCTAAGCTGGCATACGCTTCTTCTAAGGCATGACTTACTTCTTCCTTCTAAGGCAGACCTTTTTGGAGGAGGTGGTTCTTCTTGGTATTGTTGAGGCCAATCGATGGGAGATAGCTCCTCTTCATGAGCTTCTATCTTGAAAATAGATTGTCGGAGACTGGGGCTAAGACAAGAATAGGAATGATCATAGAACTGTGGAGATGACTCCTCTTCATGATAGCAAATACTCTCTTCCTCCATATAATGTCCATGAAGAGTGGTAACTGACTGACGTTGGGGCTTTTCCTTTTTTAGAAAATTTGTTATTTGTGTACAGTGGGCCTCCATCCTTTTAACTGATTTCAAATGAGAGTTCTTCATCTCCTCAACTGCTGAAATGATCAGAGCTAATGTATTTTCAGAAAACTCAAGAGGAGGTGGTTCAGCCTGATATTGCTGTTGTGGAGCTGATTGAGAGGAATATACATGATCATAGAATTGTTGATATGAGTGATGTCGCAGTCCATGAGATTGTGGAGCATGAATTCCGGGAGCTTGAGCTTGCCATGAGAGATTGGACTGTTGGCTCCATGATGGGTTGCAGGAATCAAAATAGCGGCCGTTCCCTGGTATAGAGAATGATGTGTTCTTATGCCCATTAAATTTGTTAGAAATTTGTCTCATTATAAGACATTCTTTAACATGGTGATAAGGGTCATGGCATAAAGAACATGGTCCATGGGGTGTCGGAATGTCTCCTCACATGTGTGAAATTAAAAATAAAATTCTAGAAATTTAAAATTAAAAAGGGAAAATAAAAACAAATATTGAAAATAAAACTTACGAAGATGCAGACTCAACTGACCTTGCATGAAATAAAAGAAAAAAAAAAATAGATCTATAATTAGTGCAGTAACTGTGTTGCTCTCTAGATGTGTGATCGATTGAACCGTGAGGTGCACCCGATCAAACTAGTGCGCTCAATCGCCCTGGTTGGGCGCTTGAGCGCACCTCTAGAGGTAGAACAGGAACTGCAAAAAAAAACTAGAAAAACAGAAAAATTTAAAACAAAAATAAATTCAAAGAAAAAAAATTTCAAACAAAATAAAACAATCCCCGACAACGGCACCAAAAACTTGTTGTGTTAAATACTACCTAAATTAATAGATAATATTTAGTACACTTTACTTGCAAGTGCACAAGATCAAATGATAGTATAGTGCACAAGTACGAGATCGATCCCACGAGGATTGTTGATTTTGTTTTAGAATTTATAAAAATATCAAATTGTCACTAAATTGATATTGTGAAAAAATAAATAAAAAATATAAAGATAAATGAAAAGGAAAAGGCAAGGCTTTGATATTCACCACTAATCATACTTAGATAATATAACAATATGCCAATGATCAAATTATATTATGAATACTTAATGTTTGCCAACCCAAGGGTATGCGTGTCTACTCCTTAAGCTATTGATTTTCCTAAACAACGAATTAGGCATGGGTGTCTACTCTAATTCTTTTATTTCTTAAAGGATTTAGCATGAGTGTCTATTAAGTTGTTCTTTAAGAAAGCATAAATCCGCGGAAATCAACAAACACATGAGGCCTAGGGCATGGGTGTTTACTCTCGGTTCCCCATGTTGATTAACCCAAGAACCCGGTGTGGATTTCTTTTGATAATCTTATTAAACCCAGGACTCGTTCATCCAAATTGATTTAATTAACTAATTTATACCACATGCATATAATGGCCAATCACATACATATAAGGAATTGAAGAAAACATGAATTAATCAAGTTAAGCAACACAATATGATTATCACAAAGGCGCCAATATTGAAATATTAAATAAACATAATTAGGGCTTCAATCTAGCCCTCCTTAGGAGTTAGTTACATATAATTAAAATAAAACTAAAAAGAAAAGGGAAAGAAATAACCGAAAACCGCTCCTAGAAGTAGCCTCCAACTTCTCCTCTCCAAGCTTGTCTCCTTCAAATTATGTATTGAATTGTGAGGCTTAGAGGTCTATTTATAGGGCTTAGAAGAGTCCTAGAAGCCCTAGTAATCCTCAGAAATTCGGAGATTTAAGTCCTAGTCTAATTAGGATAAAGAAAACCTAAGTCCAAATCGGAATAGGATTTGTCCAGAATTGCGTTCCTATCTTGCGGGGTGATTTTGACATAGCAGTGCGCCGAATTAGGAAAATTATATTTCAAAATTATTTATATAATTTTGAGTTATCTTTCCAATGCCGCTTGAATCACCTCAATCAGATTTTTGAGCTAAAAGTTATGGTCAAAATACCAAAACGTGTGCAGAATCCAATTTTGAATCAAATCCGATTGACTCTAATTTGAGAAATTTCGATTTAATCGTTTCCTTTATTTGATTAAACTTATCCATGATTGATTAAGCTTAACCATATCTTCTAGGTCTTCCCAACTTGCCCTTTAAGCTTGGAACTTTTCCGGAAACCCTTTCTTTTCTTCCAAAAACCTATAAAATAAAGAAAATATAAAAAGAAAATAAAATGACATAAACTAACAAAAATAAGGAATTAACAAATATAAGTTAAGGGCTAAAACATGAATATTTTGGCACTTATCAACAGACAAGAGCATACGTCTGGCAACCCTAGCGTACGTTCGGTCCGAAAGTCCAAAATGCCCTTCCAACAGTTCCTAGTGACCCAAAGTCCAAATTAACCATCTAACTAATAACTATAAGATTAGTTAATTAATCGGGTCACTACAATAAAGCCAACAAAATTTACTAAAATTATCCAAAAAAGAAACATAATAACTACTTCCATTAGAGGAAAGCACAAGGACTGTCCCCCATACATACTAAAAACCAGATCTAATGGATTATTTGACACAGAATGAGAAGAAGAAAAATGTAAATTATGACTGCAAGCTTGTTGGCATGCAGAACACACAGCTGGAGCTTTATTGGATGTAAAAGGAAGACCAAATTGAGAAAGGACCTGACGAACCACTTGAAAAGCAGGACGTCCAAACTGACGATGCCACTGATTGAGGCTAGTTCGTTCACCAAAGAAGATTTGAGGAGAGGAGGAAGATGTGACAACTCCAGGCATGGGATAGAGACCACTCTTACTCGGTCCTATGAGGAGGACACGACGTGTTGCCAGATCCTTAACATAAAAATAGGAGGGATGAAAATCAACAGAGACTTGATTATCATTGGTGAATTTATGAACATAAATTAAATATTTTTGAATCAAAGGAACATGAAGAATATTAGAAAGAGAAAAATTGTGTTTAGGAGAGGGACTTAAGGCCCTTAATTATTACACATGTTACAACCTTTACAAATTTTACTGTCTTTCATCATTATCTTTAGCAGAATATGTACTAAATTTTGTAGCAAATTTTCTTTTGATGTATAACATAAAAAAAAATGAATGATATAGTCATTATTAATTTGGTTGAGAAGCCTAATTTGAGAATATTTATGGGTGAAAACTAAGTTGGACTTGCGTTGAAAAATTAAGAGAAGCTTGCTGAGTTGGAGTGTTGCGATTCTTTGGAGTCTTCCCTTATTTTCACTACTCTTCTTGTTGCTTTTTAACTATTTTATTGTTGTTTATAACAAGAAACCTAGAAGCAATCAAATGAATAGGGTTGCAAATTTAAGAATTCTAAGGCCAGCAGCCCAAGGCTAGCTACTCTAGCCATGGGCCAAGCCTACAATTCTGGCCCATTTTTAATTTAACTAGACTATATTAATTTAGCAAAAAAAAAAAAAAATCAATTGTAATTTATAGTAGTAGTTACAATGGTTTCACAGACGGCGTGTTCTCTTGAGGGCCTTACAACAATGTCAATGTCTCTCTCTCTCTTTGGGAGAACAAGTCTCTGGAGAAAAAGTGGGCGCACATTACATTAAATTTCATCCCCACATTTGTCTCTGCTTGAGTAGCTGTCAACTTGTTCCAAACCCTTCACATGACTTCAACTCCTACTTTTTGGTATTTTGTAATTATTTACCAATGTTGTGATTTCCAAAGAATAGTTCAATCGACTGTAAATCACGTTTCATGAAACGAAGGTCACTAGTTTGAATCCCTCTTCCTTTTCTCTTGTGTGAACATGTCAAAAAAAAAAAAAATGTTGTAGGTGTAATATTTAATAAAGATTAATTTAAAAATGAGTAAAAAGTGCCAAATTAATAGTATTGAACAAAATTATGCAATATATTGAAGTCAGTGTTAGGTTAAGCGAATCCAACCTGATTAGCTTTGGGTGTACCCACCTTAGAAGAAAAGTATTTTCCTTTCCAAATGGTGGACTTTACCCAACCTCTTCAATCTTTTAATAATAATGAAAATGACTTTCGCAAAATTGGTAGTTGCATTCATTTCTCTCCAACTTCTTTTTTTATCATCATCACGTCTTTCCAAAGGACTAGGATTCTTATTTCAGGAGGATTTACTTACTTCCTCAATAAGTTTCTCCTCATTTTCATCCACTTAACTTCACTATTTTTACACGTCTATCTCTCTCTCTCTCAACATTTTTAAATAAGTATGTAATAAAGGCTGCTTTTTTAGATTTCAACAACATTGATGGGGTATATAATTATAAATTATTAACGGTCTAAAGTTAAAAAGTGTATAAAATGGTTGGAATGCCAGCTATGCGTTAAATAAAACCGCCAGTAATAAACGCAGAGTGCCAGGACGCCCATAATTGCATTCATGGATGTCCCATTTCACCCTTTCATTCATTCATCACCTATGTAACCAATTTTTTAGGTTTATAAATAGTTGTACGCGTTGGTAACTACCTTTCTCTCCCCCAAAATGCAATTTATCCCTTCTATATTTTTCTTTCTTTTTTTCAAGCTTAACTGCTCAGTATCATTTTATCAGGATATTTTTTAAAATATGAGATTCTCATATTCTAAAGTTAGAGCTATCCATTTTATTTAACGGTCTAAGTAAATGCAATAGTTTGTGTGTTATCGAGATAATTAATTTTAGTTTTCAATATATCAAATCTATTTGCCTCGGTAATCTAAACTTCTGTATTTGTTTAAATCGTTAAATAAAATGGATGACTCAAATTTTATCAAAAGTCATACATTTAGTCCCCGTGATTTTTACATTTAATGGTGTATATAATTAATTCTATATTGTTGAAACTTCTTTAAAAGATATGTCAATATTAACTTCATATCTATCGTTAGATACACCAACTTCAAATCTGATAATGAAATAAATTATTTATTTCATTTGAAATGGAGTGAACCTTACTCCCATGAAAACACCCTATCCACATTCTTTCTCATTGAAGTGCATCTTGAATAGGTGAACTATGTCATTGCTTAGAGAGAAAAAATATAAAAATAAAAAGAAGCTAACTATGTTATCTAAGGGGGAACCAGGGTTTCTTATCCAAGGGGCCAAAGCATGAATATGGTTTTCGATTTTTTGTTTTCTTCTTTTTGTTGTTTCTCATGAACTAAAAGCTACTATAGTTATCAAATTACAATTGGAACATATTGTAGTATGCAATAAGGGCTAAACTAAATCTTTTGGCCAAAATATAATCGTGAAAAATATAAAATTAGTCCATATAGTTTACATGACTTTTAATTAACTCTCTGTAAAATCAAAATGAATTCGACGATCTCTGAGGAATGTTAAAAAAAAAAAAAAAAAAAATCACTCCATACAGTCAAATTCTATCCATTAATTTAATAAATTCCATTAGCATGATGCGTCTGAGCTAACAAAATGGTGACATGTATCCTATTTAAGTTAATGTCACATTAATGAAATTTGTTAATTAAGTTGACCAAATTTGATTGTAGGGAATAATTTTTTTTTGCAATACCTTAGGGACCTCTGAGTTTATTTTAATAGCATAGGAAGCTAATTATAAGGTAAACTACAAAGACTAATTTTGCACTTTGTTTAACATTAACAAACAACTTTAAATATAAAATATTCAAACTACTTTTTACTTTTATGCACACATTTTCAACAAAAAAAAAAAAAAAGAAAAGGACCATTTTACAAAGTTTTATCAAACAGATCTATGTACCTAACTAGATTAAGAGAGGCTTTCAAAAGAGGGAGCCATGGCCCATGCTAGCCCCCCTCGATCGGCCTCTGTCATCATTGTGGTTCATCTCAAAGGAGATAATAATTGACTTTGTTTAATAACACTTGTCTTTCTCTCGATTGTGTTATCTTTTCAAAACAAAAACATAAAACAACCCAAAGTAAAAAACACTCAATATTATTTTCACTTTTATTTTTTTATTTTTTAAACAAAAAAGTAGCATCTAAAAAGCATTAAAAATTAATCAAAGAAAAAAAAAAAAGCTCCAAACGGTATATTTTATATTTTGTTTGGTTTGATAAGTTGAATATTTGATTGAGTGTTCCGCCGAGTCTCTCTCATAATTCTCATTGCTTTGAGTCTATATAAGGTTTGCATAGGTTGTCTAATTTTCTTCTTGTTCACTACTCTGCTTTGTGTTGTCCGTATAATGGGTTTGTTCAAGGAGGAGGGATTGGTGTACAAGCCGGTGGAAGAGGTTGATCTTGGTCCTACTAGTCATGAAATCTATCTCCGAGCCAACGTTAAAGGTTCTTCATCTTTCATCTTCTTCTTCTTCGTCTTCTTCTTCTTCTTCTGTCACATAATTTTCAGTTTCTCTATATCTTGTTCATGCAACTACAACTCTTTCGAGGATTTATTTCCCTCTCTTTCATCTAAAACTACAACTCTGGTAAATATAAGCTCCATTAGAGGGTTGCAAACACTACCAAATTAAAATTGCACTTCTTTGATAGTTTATCCCCTGCTTTCTTCGTATAATATACTTGGTACAACTTTGATATTAAAATCGGGCACCAATTCACACAGTTGATGGGTCTAAGTATTGGATATCACAACTTTAATTTAAATGCATGAGATTGAAGGCATAATTTGTGTTCCCCCAATTGAAATACGGATGGCAGACAGTCACAGAACTAGAGAGAGAGAGAGAGAGAGAGAGAATTCTGCAAAATTTATAGTTAAGAATTGTTTTACTGACACTTGTGTTTTTTGCTGACAATTGGTGGAAACACATATAATTAGTAATGAAATGTGTGTTTTTTGGCATAAATCGTAGCTCCTAGAATGGCTGGACTTCTTGTCAAAATTTTCGCCTGGTTTCTGGAGTCACGGATCTTCGGGACATTGTTGTTGTACATATTGAAGAGAAACAATCTAATTCACAAGGTACACACCCTTTTTCTTCTTTTCTTTTTTTAATTATTATTATTATTATTTATGAATAAGAATCTTTTAATGAAAATCACATAATACCAAGGTCCAAGGCATATATAACTGATCAAAACAACCCCAACGAAACTCATTTTATAACGTGTGGCAGTGGTTCTCATTGATTGTGCAATTTACGTCTTAATTTCGCCAAATAGGGTGTATATATGCATATGATGACTTGATAAATCAACAACCATTATATCAGTTTACGTTTACAAATTCTTCTGTTATAAAATTTATAATAATTAACTTTTTTTTTTCTTTTCCTTTGTACTTGCACTACTTTAAATGAGTGGAAGAATAGAAAGAAATTTCTGTCTATATATATATATATATATATATATTAGGTTGGATCTAAAATGATTGCATTGCATTTATATCTCAACGGTAAGCTATTAACTTCTTCTTCTTAAGTTGTAAATTCAGTCACCAATTTCAGAATCACACGTCCCACTCGCCCACACAGCTAGGCCCAGAATCAATATTTTTCTTTAGGTGTAGAGTATTAAACCTTTCTTCTTTTAATTTTTTTTTTATTTATTTTTTATTTTTTATATCAATTGATTTATTACTAAATATTCAATTACTTATATAAAAAGAAAATGCTTTATGTAAATTGTAAAATATTTATTATTATATGTTGGTATACTGTATACACATATTGAGAGAAAGTTGACATTAGAGAGACGCTATCAAATATTAATTTAGCTTTCAAAATATTTTGGACGAGGTTTTTAATGCAAATACATTTGGGGGGTGTTTGGCAAATGGGATGGCCTAAATACTGTAGTTGATGTAGATTGATGTGAAAAAAAGTAAGAATATTTGGTATAAAAAAAATGAAAAAGTGGTATGGAAAAGTGAAAAAGTTTTATTTTGTAGTGATTTTTTTATTTGAATAATAATAAAAAGTGAATGATTTGATATTAAAAATGAAAAAATTAGAATGTTTTGATGTTGATTTCTTTAGGAAATGGTGATGAACAGTGTTTGGGCCAACCCCATCCCCATTACCAAACAAAGCCCAGGTGACCCAAAGCCTCCCTCCCCCGGGCCCCGCCCATAGCTGACCCTTAGGACTAGACGTGTTTTAGTTGGATTACGTGAGAGGTTTCATGTCGGATTGGACCTCTAAATCTAATCTCTCACTTTCTTATTTCAACCACTAACATTGGAATTTAAGTGATGAAAATTAAGTCTTCTCTTATTTTATTATAAAAATTGACGGTTTTTTAATGCTGCCGTCTCCATCAAGTCCTTCATGAAAGTAGTTTGGGGGCATAAAAGAGATTTGCCTCAGCACATAAAGAAAACATAAATTAAGGTCGATTTGGTTTCCTGAATTGAATCCAAAAATTGAATAGCTATTTTTCATTTGACAAGGACTTCTGGTTTTTTTTCTTATTTTTTTTTTTAGTAAAGTTCACATACTCTCCTCAAATTATCACTTAATTAATAATATTCCTCCCAAATTTTTAATTATGACAATCTCTCCTCAAAACTACTAAAACATTGTCAATGTTCCCTCCAAGACTAACAATATGACAAAAATACTCCTATAAATTTCTTAATAGGACAAAAATACCCCTATAAATTCAAAAAAAAATAATTTTTTTTAAAAACGAAAAATTTTAATTTAAAAATAATATTTAAAAAAAAAACAATTTTTTTTAAAAGAGAATTTTTATTTTTTATTTTTTTAAAACGAAAATTTTTATTAAATTTTTTTTTATTTAGTTTTAAAAAACAAAAATTTTATTTTAACGAAAATTTTTATTTAAAAAAATTATTAAAAAAAAAACGAAAATTTTCAAATTTTATTAAAAAAATCGAAATTTTTTAAATTTTTTTTCTTAAA